>NC_133211.1:4794849-5007349 GCF_958299795.1 Porites lutea
TTATTTCTGTATCACAGCACCTATTTGCATTTATCATGGACAACACTCGTTTGTAGTAATATAATTTCAGATATATATGTACTTAATATACAGTAACTCGAACTCTGAAGTGAAACAAAAAAAAAACAGTTCGAGTTAGCGGGGAATTCGAGTTATCCGAGTTCGAATAATCGAATGTTCCATTATATATAAATATTTTGTTTCTTAACAGATGTAAGGCTATTTTCTACTGGAAATGCTGCTAATAAACTTTACTATCATCACGGCATCATCATCATCATCATCATCATCTTTATTATTATTATTATTATTATTATTATTATCATTATTATTATTATCATTATTATTATTATTATTATTGTTATTATTATTATTATTATTATTATTATATTCGCCTTGGTTTTTCAAGGTCGATTAAACAGTAAACGTATGTATGGTGGGTTGTGAAAAGTGAGTATTTTTGATTTGTTGCACTAACTTTCCTTGTTGCGATTCGTGGTCGCTGGCATCCACACTTTAGAAATAAAAAATCTGTTATCACGGTCTGTGGAATCGATGGACGTCTGATGAGAATGACCTCTTTTACTCCGAGTGTAAACCCGAGTGAATCTCTACTCTACACGGCTTAAGCTAACTCTATGGCGCGAAAATCTGCGAAAGGAGTTAACTGGAGGTACACTTGTATCTCACCAAAGGTAAAGTAGATGTTTATGCTGTGGACTAGTAACCATGGTAACAAAACGATGCTTCTCTTCTGTAGGTGATATCAGGACTCGATGAGCATTATACAAAGTCAGAAGTTCTGTCCACCATCGAAGGAATCAGTTATCCTGGCGGTAATACAAAGATTGGAGCAGCCCTCACCAAAACTAAATTGGAACTCTTTGAGAAAAGTGCTCGTGCTGGAGTTTCCAACATTGCCATCGTCATTACAGATGGCAAATCACAGGATAACGTTGAGGCCCCAGCGCAACAGCTGAGGGACTCTGGTTGTACTGTGTTTGGTGTGGGAATCGGCAATAAATACGATAAGAAACAACTTCAGGAAATAGCTACGGATCCAGACTTGCAACATGTATTGGATGCCGATTTTGATGCACTTGATTCAATTATCGACAAGATCGTGGAAATTGCTTGTAAAGGTGGGTGCTCGCAATTTAGCGTTTTAGCCATTTTAGGAAGTAAACTTTTGTTTAGCGAATGCAATCCTCCCATTTTTAAAAAAATCGAGAATATCTGGCAATAACATGGCTTCACCCTGCATGTAAGATCTCCAATTCGCCGGGAATGGCGGGAGGCGAGGGGTCAGGCTGCACACGAGTTGCTTGGCTCGGAGAATCTTAGTATCCCCGCACTAACTTATCGCGTGTCAATCGCAGATTTCCTACGACCCTTTATCTTCTTGCAAGTTCCAAATGGAGAGCTTGTATTTAGGCTACATAAGCATAAGGTTATTTTTTTTTATGGGAGGATTTCTCCCCTTTCTATATTTGTTGTTTGTACTGCTATACGTTTTCTCAAACGCAAGATGTCTTCTGATTTTTCTTACACAGATGTAGGAGGGAAAATACAGCAACTGGGTAAGTTAGTTTTTAAAGAGTAAATAAAAATCCAAGAAAGCGCACTCCATCCATCTACATCTAATGTTGGTTTATAGAAAATTATTTTAGAATACTTTGGCATACACTGTAATTCCAAGCTCATTTAATAAAACAGTGTCATTTTTGAAGCAAAATCAGAATTAAATTCTGCGTTATTAAATTGCATAGAAATGATGAGGCTACTGATTCAGTACTTATCCTTACACTGGTCATAACGTGACAGTAAAATTTCAGGCAAACCCTGAAACCTAATGCTAGACAGCTGTTTGCAGCTTTGCAGTGACTTTTTTCTTCTTATTTAGTTTGCTTTGCAAATGGCATAAACAGGACTTATGACTGAGTCCGGATTGAAATGTTCACGCAGACTGGTTGGGCATGTGAGGAACTAACCTCAGGGAGTCTCAATCGCGTCTATTGAAGTTTACAAACTAATTAACTTTACACATTATTGTGAGTTGAGCCGATGAAAATCGTAGCTGTCATTGCAATATCTTTGCATTCGGACAGAGTTCTTTTCTTATCGTTTAGGTGGAGGAGGCGGTGGAAGTAGCTCAAAGTATATATCTATCAAAGGTGGAAAAAGTGGTGGCAGCTCAACTTCCGGAGGAAGTAGTTCCAAACTTATTAGCATTAATGGTGGAAGTAGTGGGAGCAGTTCTGGAGGAAGTAGTTCTGGAATTATTACAATGAAGGAAGGTGGCAGTAGTTCAAGCTCGTCGATTCGGATATCGTCTGGAAAAAAGTTGATAACCATTGGGAAGAAAATCACTTCGGGTAGTACATCGAAAGGTTCTACAAAGCAAGGAGACCCCTTGTCTATCACAGTGGACCAGGATACAGACAAGCTTGCCCAAGAAAATCTGTGGTCGGGTAGTCTTCTAGGTGTGTGTTTCAATGGCAATAATATGATGATAAATAACAACAGTAGGTTTTTCTTAGACTATAATCCACTCCCTTCAGTGAGGACAATAACAAAAAGAAGGACGATGAATATTATATGGTTTATGCATGATAACGACGGCTAAGAGACCAGAAAACGTCGCATTTCACGTGTCCAATGTAATACAAATGAGCTAGAACAATCGATTTTTTCCTTATTATTAATTTTGGCACATGCCAAACGCGACGTAGTTTGAATTGGGCCTTAGATGATGGTGATGGTGATGGTGACATTGAGAATGATGTTGAAAATTATTACCATAATTACTCACAAAGATGATGATAAAGAAAGAAGACGTGGATGATGCTGATAATGATAATGAAAATGATACTTTTAATGATTACTATAATAGTTATCATAATAATGAAGAAGATGATGATGGGGATAATGATGACACTGAAGATGGTGTTGTTATTGACATGTGATGATAATAATTATTACGATACTAAATGTTACACACGTATCGAGAATGAAAGCCATGCACAATTCCTGATAAATGATTGAATAAAAGACTTGATAAGTTGGAATTACTTTTTGAAAAGACAACCAATCAAACAAGCAAGTTTGATAATCTCTTTCATTCTATGATTAACAGGTTCTGGAGTCTGCAGGGAGAAGGTTGACTTGGCATTTCTCATTGATGCTTCGGGAAACAAGGACTCTAATGGACAGCAAAACTTCAAAACAAGTCTAGAATTTGCCAAAGCCATTGCAAGTATGTTTGTGATAAACCAAGTGGAATCCCATATCGGATTCGTCGTAGTCTCCACTAACTCTCAAGTCGTCCTCAATTTCAAGACATATTTTGACCAAAAGAGTGTGGAGAATGCCATAGATGATATACAGTATATGGGAGGTGTTACTGACATTGGTACCGGGCTGGAACTTGTTAAGACCGAACTATTTGATTCCTCCTCTAGACAAGAAGTGCCTCGTATTTTAATTGTCGTAACATCAGGGAAATCAACCAAGGACGTCATAGCTCCTTCAAAGGCTCTTAGAGATACTGGTGTCACCGTGTTTTGTGTTGGAGTTGGAAGTAATTTCAACCAAACTGAACTCGACGAAATGGCTACAGACCCCATTACTAGTCACGTGTTTTCAGCAGACGTCACCCAGATGGGACTCGTTGTAAAGGCAATTAAAGGCAAAGTCTGTCAAGGTATCGATTTGAATTGATATTTCTATATTGCAAGTTGAATCTGCATAGGAGTGGAAATCAAGGTTTTCAAGACAGGGCCTATGCATAGGTCTTTCGTCTAGTTCTTTGAGGAACTAGGTATTGTAGGTGACCTCCAAAAAGCCTAGCCTGCGTACATCGAGCTGTCCCGGAATCTCAAGCTCGCTGCATATGGGCAGGATTTGTTTTTCTTCTGGGGCACTCCACGCATTTCTTTTTTTCTTACATGAATCTCTATCCGCCATGTTCCACTTTGTAAATGTAAACAAAACTCATTTTCCCGCCACTGCAACGCGCATCTCTCGGCCGTAAAGGTCTGGGATATAAATGAAAACAGAGCACGCGCAGCAGTCGTTCACGGCTTCAGCAAGCCGCGGACAACGTTTCAGTGCAATTATACGAATACTTTCACGTCCAAGGTAAGCCGCGGCTTGGATAAGCCCATTCCAAAACCCCTTGGCCAGGATAAGCCGCGGCTTGTGCTGGCCTTGGGTTGAATAAGCCGTGAACATAGATTTTGTACCATTTATACGGGGTGTTCGCGTCTTATGTAAGCTGCGGCTTATTTTCTCTCGTATAAACGGCCCTATTGTGCAATCTAATGTAAGGACATATAATTGATTAGTCGGTTAGAAAATCTCATTTAAAATTTTATTTTCCTTTTTTTCTATAAGCCAACATTCAACCAGTGGCCATGTTTCCATTGAACGCCCGCTACAAGGCGAGGGACGTCATTGGAGGAAATCCCCCCGGGATAACGAACCTAGTGATAACAGCGGCGGGTCCGGACGGCCACGAAGGTGGTGCGCTTTCTTTCCTTGGGATACCGGAGAGCTACATCGAGTTTCCAAATGACGGAAAACTTGATACAAAGGACTCCTTAACGATTCTCGCGTGGATTTTCCCCGAGAAGGAAGGACCAATCTTCAACTTTAAGACAGATGGATGGGGAGCGAATCTGTGGCTAGCACAATCAAGAAAGTTATTCGCTCATTTCGTGGAACGAGGCCAGCACAAAATCAGCAAAGTGGAACCGTTGCAAAGTACTAAAGTTATTCCAAATCAGTGGAATTTTGTCGGTGCCACTTACGACCACACTACTGGAGCAGCTGGTTTGTGGATAAACGGAAAGTTTGAGGATTCCAAAAACTTGGGTCATATTGAACTCGCAACCAATTATAGCATTAGAATGGGAGCTCGGGATGGGGACAAAAGAAATTATCAAGGTCGTATCTCGTGTTTGCAAGTTTACGATGTATCGTTGACGGCTGACCAGATTAATAATGCGAGAGATAATTGTAAACCTTATGAGGAAAAGTGAAGTTAATTTAATGAGATTAAAGATGGAGTAATATTCAGCATAGCATTTAAAGTGAATGCCTCCTTTTGCGGAAGAGAACGCCATGTTCACTGCAGCGCGAAGTGGGCGAAAATTAAGCTCAGGAAGATCACCCTCATTTCAAGTTCGTGTGGTCGTTGTTATAATTGAAAACTGATCAGCATCACTTTAAAGTGCATGTAAAGAAGAAATACAGATGCACATCATGGCGGTTCAAATTTATCCTGGGTCCCCTGGGTGCCAGAGACTTTTCTAGCGCGGTTTCCGGTTTCTGTCAAGTCTTCGGCCAACACCTAAATTTCCCGCCGCACGCGAGAAAAACCTCTGGTACCCAGAGTAGTTCAAATTTGCTCCAAAATACTAGCCTGCCACGCAGGCTACCAAAATACAGTAAATGTTACAATAAAAGCTCAAACGACAAAAAACCCACGTATTTCAGTGAATATGTCGAACTTATCTTCCTCTCCTGTTTCCTCCTACGCAGTAAGCTTTGTCCTAGCTAAGTGAAAATTAAAATCTTTCGGTAGTGGTTGCAAGTCCCTCGATCTTACCCACCCCACCGGTGCCCCGGGGGGCCGGGTGCTTCGCTATCCACTCGAATGGGAAAGCCTGCTAGCAGGCTAGTCATCGCAGTCAAGCTGATTAGCGTGATCATCAATTATGTAGGAATGGTAATTTTGAACTCAAGGAAACATAATGTTACTGTTACTGTACTAAAAAAATAAAATATATAAGAGTGAAATTTTTCTGTGTTAATTAAAACGCAATCCATGGAATAATATAATACATTCGTAATAATTTAAAGTTTATCATATATCTTCCAAAACAATTCATCTATACATTGTCGATTCAGCTGTGACAATTGAAGGCTGGTTTCACAGTCCCTTAGATTTATAAGGGACGGAGACTCAAAAAAGTAGTAAACAGGGCGACACGCAACAAGAGCTAGGAGGTATAATGGAGACATTTAGTCCGAGAGTCACGTTAAAGGCAAACAGCGAACGTCAGATTCAATTTGAGAATTTCTCAAAATAGAAAATAAGTAGATAAGAACATTCCAAGACAATTGTTACAGGAGGGTCTCAATGGGGTGGTGGCTTTTACGGTTATCGGCTAAAATTTTGGCTCTTTTACGGCTATCGGTTAATTTTTTTCAGTTACGGTTAACGAAAAAGTTAAAAATTAACTTCTTTTGTTTCAAAAAGTTAAATATTAATTAACCTGTATTTTTTTTAATAAAGCTCTTCGGATCATCTCGGGATGAAATAAGCTATTCTTTTGAAAAATTTTAACATTTGATAGATTATACTTTTTATAAAGTCTTCCACTTCTAATATTATTTTACACTTAGAAATGTCAACAGTCAATTTAAAAATAATCTTTGTGAAAAAGCAAAAGCAGAAACGCGAACGTCCAACTCAAGGTCGGGGCGCGATATGTATTATAACAGGAATGGCCGTTTTCACACTAGAGAAGGATTATTCGTGTGAGACGGGTTATCCGTTTGATGATTCGCGTCAGACAGGTAATACGTCTTAATTTGAAAATGGAATAGTTTTATGTTTGAATGAACAATCCGCCTGACTTCTAAAGACGGGATTATCTGTTCCACATAGCCTGTGTACAGCCGCCCCCTCCCCCCAGAAAAAATCGGAGAAGAGGTGTCTCTGGGGAGGACGCGACTGTACACAGGCTAGTCTCAGACGGATGATCCATTTCTAGCTCTAGTGTAAAAACGGTCGATAACAAAATTCCCGTGTCCAGTGTTTTTAGTGATAGCGACGGACTGTACGGAACGACTGTCTGCCGTTGCCTTGTCCGCAGGCCGCATTATTCTGCGCGACTAATGCGTTTCGGGTCACGTGGTCCGAGCGAGTTCGCCACCGAAATGCCTTGACCGAGATTGCGTGGGAAGACGCTGTACAGGGACTAGGCATGGCAATGTCTACCGTAGAGTCAGAGAAAAACAGGGAAATGTTGTTTATCGGCAACGTGTTTTACAAACAGTGACATCTCTACGTGTTGTTTCACTAGTGTCTCGAGGGCACGACCTCCGGAAAGAAGCCACACTTTCGCTATGGAAAAATTAGTTCTCCGAGAGAGCGCCGGATGGAGCCTAGGTCTTGGTTAAGGCGCTTCGCCTAACGTGCGTACAGAGTCACACTAGCCGGGAAAATAAAAAACGCAACCATAAGTGAGTTTAGTACCTTCCTTAAAAGTAGCAAATCTAGGGAACACTTTCTTTTACGGTTAACTCTTTTTTACCCTATTTACGGCTAACGGTTAAAATTTTTCAATTTTTACGGCTATCGGCTAAATTTTTTACCGTTTTACGCCTATCGGTTAACCCCATTGAGACCCTCTTACAGACAAGACTAACGTGAAGCTATTATTTTTGCGATGAAATCTTCATATTTTAGCAGATTCTATTACCAGGCGGCCAATCATCGTATTACCAGTTGCGTTGCTCTCACAACGCAAAACTCTTATTAGTTCTTCCATGGAAATCTGTCAACATCTTTCAAAAACGCGCCAGCCACTATCAACACTCGACATAATCACAATTTACAGAACAAATAACAGCACAGAACAAATAACTAGAGTGGCTCTTGTACAAGCAACTAAGCAGAAAGCCAACCCCGCAACTGATGAGTTTCGCGTGGAGAACCAACCGAAACCATGGTCTTGCCTGATCACAAAGTGGGAGTAACAGAACGGTCGGAGGGCTGTTAAGCTAATTCAAAAGTTATCATCAAGGGAGGAACTACGTGCTCCAGTCCAAAAACTCACATTATCTGTAGAAAAACAAGCGGCAGAACGAGCACAGGGTCCAGAGGAGATGTGTTTGTCGTTAGAACATCAAAACCCGTCGAAAACCTCGGAAAAAATGGGTTATTTTGATCGCGTTACAGTTTCGTTACACATTCTATAGACCGCAAACCAGGAGACTGAGGGCTCGCAAGATCGGCTTCGCACTTCGTGCCTGGGTCGCCCTTCGGTCACCCTTCGGGTGACGTTCGTGCGCCAGCGAAGATATGGCTTGCGGTAATTGAGTTTCAAAATGGCGAACAACAAAGTCGATCTGGTCAGATAAGAAGCGAAGAAATCGTTTACAGTAGATTCATTAAGATCCCATTGGGCTAATTAATCGTGCTAAGCGACAGGTATAGAAATTTTTCAAGGTGAGACTTTAAATGAGTAATTCATTTATTCACACGAAACTCCTCTGGACCCCGTGGTACGAGCAGTCCCCGCCGCGTGTCGCCTTTTCTCGCGTGGGGTGATTTTCACTCGCGCTCGCGTTTCGCACGCTCTACTATCCCTGAGGAAAAATGGGGAACTACTCGTAGTCTACCAGAGGGAATAGGTTAGTTACTTAAACGATATCTGTTTAAGACCGCGGTTTAAGACAACCCTTACTGAACTTACTCTATAAAATTATCTGTTTAGAAATAAGGTATTTTGAGAAAAAAATATGTTCTTCTATTTTTTTCTTTATGTCACCGTGCTTATGTTTACGATCAGCAATGTTTGCTAAGGTGAGTTTAAGGTTGGGCAAGCTGAAAATAGATTCACAGTAACGTGACCGGTGCTTAAAAGAATCTAAGCCGATCACGCAGGAATTCAAAATACTAAGCTTGAAACGGATCATAGGGAAAAAAAGTACACCTCAATCAGATAAATTTGTTAATGCAAAAAGTATTTTTCTTTGAGGAATTTTCTCTGGATCTTTCAGATAGTACTATGTGCATTTTACCCGTAAATAGACAGATATTATTCCCCATCTTACTTTGCAGCAGTTACAGAGAGTTTGTGGTCGCATCTCTCACCGTTTCGTCCTGTTCCTTGTTTCATTTTATGGGTGTTCATTTCCCATTGTACTTTTACTAGCAAGCAGACGTTAGACAGCTTTAAGTATGAGGGCACTAACAGAATATAATAACCGTGATCAAGTCGGTCAATATGTTTCTGATATTTAATACTGTAAATTCTCTATTAAGCCCCAAGGGCTTATTTATTTCACCCGAGAACACGCATAACAAGGTATGCAAAATGGCCTTAGGGGTTCACTCTAAAGCAAGTAATCATGCTGTGAAGGGAGAACTCGGACGTTTTCCTCTCCATCTCATTATTCATATTAGAATTTTTAAGTACTTCTTAAGATTACTTACCTTACAGAATAACCAAATTTTAAATAGCGCCCTAGAGATAAACATCCATCTAAATAATATAGGTAAGCATTAATGGTTCACTACTGTGAGACACCTATTACACTTTACTAAATTAAATGATTATACCCCAAATCTGCCACATCTTGACTACAGGACATTTCCTCACCTGGTTAGAATGTTTAAAAGAAATTTGTTTAAAGAATACTAAGAATACTGGTCGAAAAGTCTGAACAAGGATAAATTCGACCCCTCAGTTGGCAATAAATTAAGTCTGTATAGTGAAGTGAAAAACGAAGTCAGATTTGAATGTTATCTTGATTTAATAAAGGACGTTAAGACAAGAGTGGCAGTAACCAAAATGTGTATTTCTTGCCACCTATTGAATCTGGGCGCTACAAGCAGATACCCAGAGTTGAGAGGCTTTGCCCCCTTTGTAATAGATCCGAAATTGGTGATGAATTGAAATGTACCCACTCATCACTTTCTCATATAAGGGGTATCTTCTTGGAGAGCCTATACTCGATAAACAGTAATTTTACGAATATGTCTTACAAGGCACTATTTCTATATATCATGTCCATGTGCTTTCAAAACATCTTAAATCTCAGTGCCTCTTATATTGAAAATATTCTAAATTGTTATGCATCCGAACTCTAATTAAACTTTCTTACCATACGAGTAGCGTAGAAGCCGTACATAGCCAAGTAATTTTTTCTTTTATGATAATATTCAATTGTTTCTTTGTTTCTTACTTAACTTTTATTTTACTTTTTGTCATTGTTATTGTTTTGGTACTGAAATCTTCTGGTCGAAGATAAAGTCAATAAAGTTGTTGTATTTATTTCAATTTTGGAGAGGGGTGTGTGGGCTTAACAGAGACGGGGGGCTAATTTAATTTAGAAAAGACGATGGTATCAATTTTCCATAAGGACCTAGCTAGAATACAAAGTGGAAAAGCTCAAGTACAAGAGGTTGGAGGTCACGCAGTCGAGGATCGAGGATCAAAAACAAACTCGAACTTCCAGTTACTGAATGAACCATCCAGGATCAGTCAACACGAAGTTTCAGAGTCGTGACTGATTGATACTGTCTACCATTTCTTAGTGAAGGATAGTGAGGGGAGGAAAGGGGGGCTAATTAACCTTCTTCCCCTGAAAAGGAGGGGCTTATTTGAGAGGAAAGGCTTAATAGAGAATTTACGTAGCCTCCCACGCAGACGCTCTTACGGGTTCGTCACGCAATCATTCCTCTCGTGGGGTAGGAACGCGTGACGAACCACTAAGAACGTTTGCGTGGGAGGCTAGGATTTACGGTGATACTGTGGTCAAGTCGGACAGGTTAATATACTTCCGAATTAATTATGCTCGCAAGGCAGGTTGGAAGCGTGAAGCACTGAGTAGATGATGAATAACCAAAAACAGTCGCCACCCCCTAAAGAGGGGATCGAGAACAACGACAAAATCATTACTGAAGACAAGAACTACGAGTTTGACGATCTCCTAAGGCTCACCGGGAAATTTGGTCGCTATCAAGTGGCTCTTTACGCCTTCATCTGTTTGGTGTCGATTCCAACTGGCGCTCAGCTCGGCATCCCAGTTTTTTACGGTATCTCTCCTCCTTTTAACTGTAAGACCATCGCTGGAAATGGAACTTGTTCAGCGGGGAAATGCTGCTCGAGTTGCGTGGAATACGATTTCAAAGGAAGTTTCACTAGTGCCGTGTCTGAGGTAAGAACCATTTCTCTCCCTGAGGCATATCTTTTTCTAGATGACATAAACTGACTATGAGTAGCTAGTTTTCCACTTGCTCACCATCGTTACCTGTCTGTTTTTGTGATGATTAACGACCTTTTTTCTGGGATGAAGCCCATGATCATAGCCCAAAGTAAAAATTTCAATTGGTGTTTTGTATTTCCGGCAAACGTGTGAATATTCGTGAGTATCGTAACCAAAAGATGACCTGAAACGTATAGAATTGAGAAAAAGCTGTAATTGACATTTTAGAGACAATACTGTGTTCTAGACGAAAATTTACTGATCTCTGTAATCATACTAAATTACAGCGTCCTCTACGTCTAGATTGGTCTCACTTCAAATATTTTTTAAACTTGAACTTGAATCACCACCCATTTTAAAGGCGGGTCCCTTCTTGATAACCCTGGGACCGGGAGTACGTGACTATCGTTGTGTCGTAGTATACTTTGCATAAGCCTTTCCAAAAATATCACGGAAACCGATTACTTCCTCCCCCACCTCAACCTAGATGTCCACGTATAGTATTTGTGGACAAGCCCAGTTATTACCAACCATTTTTTCGCCGAAAAATGCTGGCTACGCGCGAGTCTGGGAAAAGCTTAGTCCATGACTTTTTTAAAAATGCCTTAAAGAATAGTTTTTTCCTCGCAAGAACAAAATAAGCAACTTCGCGTTGCTAAGATTTTACCCTGCGGGTAGCTAATCAGAACACAGGCTTTTCTTCAACTTGCCCTTTAACGGAGCCAGCCAGTGGTGCTTGCCTATTTCCTAATTGTTTTTTTAGTGGGATATGATATGTGATCGTCGCCATTTACGTGCCATGAGTCGAGCGGTTTATATGTTGGGTATATTAGTTGGTTCTGCTGTATTTGGTGCTGTATCAGATCATTTTGGGCGAAAGATTGCGTTTTTTACCAGCATTGGAGTCATGGTGAGTGTATAATATCTATCCCTCAGCTTCAAGGGGGGCTTTCTTATTTTGGCACGTTCCGCCAAATCAAACAGGGTGTGGTTTTCGGGGTCTCGCGTTTAATGAGGGTCTTGAACAGGGTATAATTCTGAACCGGAAGCCGTGAACGAGTTTTGAACGTTGGCGGCTCGCTGACTGATGTCAGTTAAATAATAAAATAAAATAAATAATAATAAAAAAGATATTTCTGAGAGAGAAATTAAAGAAGACAGGGTCATGAAAAATAGTCTCTTGTACAACATGGGTAGCGAAATGAGTTAAGGTCGGGGTTTGAAGGGCTAGGCGGCTTTCCTCTCCCAGAACTTCCAAGTTTCTCACCCGTGGGGGCACTCCTGGGAATTCTTAGTGGGGGTGTGCAGCCCGGTTCCCCAAATCCTGACCCTTTTTCAGACCAAGAAAGGTCATTTTCCGCACCCGTTTTCAGACCAGACCTCTGAAATCCTTACCAGTTTTCAGACCTGGCCCTTTAGGCGCAGGCAGAAATTGTCACCATTACTCAGATTAGGGCGCAAACAAAAAATTTTTCAAACCATTTCGAATTTACGTATTTCTCTTTC
The DNA here is from genome assembly GCF_958299795.1 of Porites lutea. Lineage (NCBI taxonomy): Eukaryota > Metazoa > Cnidaria > Anthozoa > Scleractinia > Poritidae > Porites > Porites lutea. The sequence continues at coordinate 4,807,363 of NC_133211.1, forward strand.
TTTGTTACTCATTTCGAAAACCCTACCCGATGGGACGGCACATACCTATATAGCTTATATAAGGAAGTACCCCGGGGGTTTCTCTTATTCATAACCAAACAAGGGCATACGTAATGCCTAGGAATTTCCATAGCTCTAAAAGACTGAATGTCTGTTCCCAAATAAGATTTTCGTTTTCAAGAACTCCGTATAGCAGAACTCAAAGTTGTTTGACAATTTTTAACCTTTGCCGGCGTATTGCCTCATTTTCTAGGCTGTTGCTGGTGTAGTATCGGGAGTAGCTGACTGCCTGTCTCTATTCTTGTTGTTTCGTTTCATCGCTGGTGCTGGTACCATTGGCTGTATATTGGTCAAATTTGTTTACTGTGTTGAGATGGTCGCCAATACTCATCGATCATGGGTCGGTATTATAAACATGATGTTTCTCGGTATTGGAAGCTCGCTGTTGTCGTTGATGGCTTTCTTGATTCCAAACTGGCGCTATTTGATGTTGGCGGCGACAATACCAGCCTTCTTGCCGCTTCTTGCCTGGCGGTAAGTAAAACTGTTGCGTTGCTTTGAGTAAAAAAAATTCGTTATGGTTTCCACCAAATAACAAGTGGTTTTAACGAAGAGGCCTGTCTGATGAAAGAGAGAACTCGCCACTCCGCTTTATAAAAGATGATTTAACATCCACTTAGTCTCGGAATTAAGACAATTTTGGGCAAAAGTACCCTATACTGTCTTAAACAGGGAGAACATAGAAAAAAATGTTGCAATTTTCTTAGAAAGTACTTTACTCATGTTTTACCCTGGGTGTCAGTCGTTTTTCCTCACGTGCGGCGGGAATCTTCGGTGTCGGCCGAAACCACAAACTCCGATCCACCCCTGGCCTTCCCCCTGCCAGCCACTGCTCTCCCACCAAAACCTGCGTTCCATACATCCTTGGTAATTAAAGCTAAAACAATAGTATTGGTTTTAAAATCAACCCCAAGTCGCTAACTACTCATGCACGTACGGTATACTCGCGTCAGGTGGATTCCCAGATCGCCTCGTTGGCTTATCGCAAGCAACCATTTAGACGAGGCTTATGAAGTTCTCATGAAATATGCCGAAGGAAATAAAGTCCAACCGCCTGTGGACCCCACTCATCTTAAACACTTGATTCGAGTAGTTTGGGAGAATGACGCAAGGAAAGAGACGGACAAAAAAACGTATGGGTTTTTTGATGTCGTCAAGACTCCAAGACTACGAAAAAGATCTCTGATCATGTTTTTTAACTGGTAAGAGTTTACTTTAGGGTGGGGGAGGGGTTAAAACATATAATAGGTAGCTTAAGCGAAGGAGCTTTTGAGGGACGTATGTCAACTGGAAGTGAGGCCTTTCCCCTTTTAATATGCCTTGATGCAAACAAATCTGTATTGGCCAGTGTCTTTTCTCTTATAGACACGATCTGCCAGAGAATTTGAGCAAAACCACTGCCCAAGAATGCAAAACTTCTATCTCCGGTGGACCGTGCATCGTTCAAGAACGCCTTTGCGTAAGCCCCTTTATGAAAAAGTACCGCTATCGTACTAAAAACCTGAGCTGAGGGGAAAGCGGGTAGCTCTCGCCTTGAACAGGGAATTCGCATTTGAAGGTCACCGAGTGTCAACCCTCCGCACTTCCGTTAAACCTCTCCGGATACAGACACGTTCATAATGCGGACGCCCCCATTACAGTTCTTTTGGTCCCAAAGACACCAAACTTCGTATAATTGCTACCTCTATAATAAAAACACCTCTACAATGTGGGGGCTTACTGTCCCTTTGGTTTCTTGCTTTCTTTTGTAAGAAAGGTTCACCATAATTATTTGCATCTAAGAGATAACCTTTCGAAAAGACCTCGATTCGACGCAGACCTTTTTCTACTGGTGTTCAGTTGCTCATAGTTTTGTATTGAATCATTTTTGGGTGGGTAAGGGGGATGGGTATAGTATTGGGAAAAGTGCTGAGAAACAAGGCTCTTACGTTGTAAAAATGTACAAAATGATTGGTCATTCCTCCATTCATTGCAGTATTCGGTGTTGTAGAAAGGATTTGTTTGTTAAGCTGGTTCAGTCTGTTCTTTTACGAGATACTCTTAACATCTGAGCAAATCTCTGGAATAGTTACTGTAGTTTATTACAATCTGCAGTCCTGAGTGCAGAGACTTTACCCCATTCATTAGGGTGCCGTTCTCGCTTCCCGCTGTTCCAAACTATCACGTTTTCAACTTACATAAGAACCGATCGCGAGAATGATGCCTCAGTAGGGGTGATGTTCTAACCCCATAGCCGAGATCAGTCACTTTTAAGTTTAAAAGTTGGCTTTGAGTAATTAAACAAAAATGGCTATTACACTTAACTACCCCGTACAAAAAGTTTAAGAAGGAAGCTTGACTTTGGTTCTGCAAATATTTCCCTAGGAACGTCAATGCGATTATTTACTACGGTATCAACTACAATGTCCATAACCTAGCTGGGAATCTCTACCTAACTGCTTTTATTTTGACAACGGTTGGCTTCCCTTCCGCTGCACTGAACTGTTATTGCCTAAAGAGGTGGGTATCATAGTGCGTTTGATATCATTTGTGATATGAAAGTATAAACAATTTAGTTGTGTCTACCAGTTTGTAACTGCCACTAAGCAACCAGAACAACAACAATAACTACTACTACTACTGCTGTAGTATTACGTACGCAGCGTTTAACATTTAACTTTTTGCAATAACAGGTGCGTGCTTCTACTAATGTACCTTTTCATTAATGTCAGACTTATAAAGCCTACAAGACTTGAAATCCTTTGGGATTGCTCACGCAGTCTTCAAAAAAGACTAGTACCATTAACGATCAGAAATATGTGCAAAGCGAGAAACTGAATCTCTTTGTTTACTACGTACTATTAAATTAAAAGGATGGGTTATTGCAGGAGAATATAAAGGGGCCTCTTTTGGTTGTTGCTAGACACACGAAAGGGGCTTATACGCCTCTAGCTTCTTGAATACTTAGCAAATCTTCAAACTACATCCGCGCAATAACCAACAGTGGTGCCAATCATCGTTCCTGTCGATTGTCTTAGGCAGCGTTCACACTTGGTGCCCGAACACGGTACAGTCAACCCCCTTTATTGCGGACACTGTAGGGCTCTCGAGTTGGTGTCCTTATTAGCGAAACTCCATAATAGTGGTAGTTGATTTCAGTGAAACATCTGTAATTTGTTTTGGCCGGAGATTTAGCAACTGTCCGTGTTATCGGGGTGTCCGTTATAACGAGGTGTCCGCAAGGCGAGAGTTGACTGTACTCACTGGGTAGTAATGTGAACACACTTATTTTTCAAGTACCCACTCTAGATTTCGGGCACTGTACCCAGGCACTGGTTCCCGGGAACCAAGTGTGGACAGTCCTTTAGTCAAGGTGACTCACCACAGTGATTTGCCTATTAGGTTTGGTCGCCGTCTAACTTACAGCACGTTCATGATGTGTTGTGGAGTGACCTGTCTTGTGGCTCTTTCAGTAAAAGGTGAGCCTTTGATGGTATCTTATATCAAAGCACAGTGCATTTTAAGTTCAGAACATCTGCGAGCAGAGGCGAACAGATCATAGGAGGAAACCCAAAAACAATTACATTTTTGAACAATCCTGGAATTTAGTGGCAAAATGCAACGCTAGTTTCATTAAAAGGATCAACCAGTTAAAAAGTGATATACAATCCCTTCGATGTAAGAATTTCAGTCTCAAACAAGTGTAAGGTTTGATAGGGGAGGTGTGGACCCCCCTGACCCTCCCCCTGGATCCGCCACTGTATAAAAGGGTAAGCGGTTGGTCCTCGGGGCGAAGCCTCCCCGTGTACGTGCGTATAAGACTTTGTTGAGTGCTCCCCCCCCCCCCCGGAGGGGGGCAGACCTTTGGAAAGTGTAACACACAACCTGGTAAATGCCTGGGGGATGGACACGCTTGGAATTGACTGAGTCATAAAGTTCGTGATGTTTTTAAGACCTCTTTAGTGCACTGTGGTAATAACCACATAATGTCATTTACTTAACTGTCATAATGTAGATTATCCAGTGGTGCTCGTCGTACTTGTGATGTCTGCAAAATTTTGCATCTCCATTTCCTTCTCGGCGATCTACTTGCACACGGCAGAACTTTACCCAACAGTCATAAGGTAAATGAGGAAGGCTTGGCGATTTAATGTGTTACTAAATTCGGGTTTCGAGTTCAAGCATTTCCGGCATTGCGTAGTTTCCTGAGACAAAAAAAGATTGCTTCATGGCATTACCTCCAATACACCCAGGTATCCTATGCTAAGCTAGCATCCCTTCCAGGGGTGGAGGAAGGGGAAGTATAGCAATACTAGCGGCTTCTTTATTCCGATATAATCCCCGGCATAAGAGGGTCGAAGAGGATTAGCCTGGTATAGGACCGTTTAGGGGTCATCATTAAAGCTATTATTTTTACATCTACATAATTTTGCCCCAGGAAATGATTGACAAAACTTCACGGAAAACTTATGTGAAACAGCACGAAGAAACATTTGGTGGCAGATAAGATCCCTTTCCGCAAAACTACAAAATGAATGGGTTACTTATCATGGCCTTAGTGTTACCTCCGGAGGATCGCAGGTGGAAGGAAATTAGTAGCTGATTCGTAATCGAAGTTTTACTGGAAAAATGAACGTGTAGCTGTGAAAAACACAACTCCACCTCCCCTTCCCTCTCCTCTAAACCCAAAGAAAATTAAGGCGAAATTGATAGAGGGTAATATATTCCGGAGGTCGTCTAAGGCTACCTTGAACCAGTACTATCCAGCCAGGAAAAGCAAGTAGGAGGTACGCTAGAGACTTAAAATATCTCCTGGTAGTATTCTTTTATTTATCACTATCATTATTATTCATATTAATTTTTTTAGAAACAATGGAGTGGGATCTTGTGGAACTGTTGCCCGAATTGGCGGAATTGTTGCGCCTTATATCGTTTTACTGGTTTGTATATTTACATTACTCACAATTTATGCTACTTTTTTGATGTATTGAAGCAAAGATTAATTTGTCTTGGATTAAATGCTCTTTGATATCCCTTCCGTGGTACATACATAAAAAAATCAATACAAGTTTGTAAAGGCGTTACTCTTCGTCCAGGCCCTTACCTCGGTTAAACCAATAAGTTAGAGTTATCCTCTTTTACTTCTGTTAACGATATGTATTTATCATTGCTACATATAGCACTGCGCAGTGTTACTATTTACAGATCGAAAACTCGGATGAACTTTGTGAAATTAACGTAAAAGCGACTTCCTCACTTTTAATTGACGTGTATCATAAAGATGACATGTTAGCCTATGAAATTCAAAATGACAGAAGTCAGACAAAAATTGCAAATAAGTCACACTGACGTTATTCCTGTGCTGCGTTATTTACCCACTTCCTCAATTTCCCCACCCCACCCCACCGGATACCAGTAAGACTCCCCCACACTAGATTAAGTAACAATACTAAATTTTAATTTCCTTATTTGATAGTCCGATCTCCCAAATCTGATGAAAACATTTCCTTTGTTGATATTTGGAGTAATGGCGGTAGCCGCTGGTGTTATGGCGTTTTGGTTACCAGAAACTCTAACGTCTCTAATTATATAGCAGTCAGTTAATCCAGTATTGTCAGCACGGCTATTATCCTTTAATTTCTCAGAACTGTCCAATTTGGGATTTAATTTGGACAGTTTTCAATATGGAATTTGAGTAAAAAATGCAGAAACTGTCCTATTTGGGAAAAAATAGGACAGTTTGTTTCGGCCAATGAAATCCGAGAAAAAACAATGGATTGTGAAACCAACCAATCAGCAGTGAGCAAACGTCAGCACTAAAAGCCGCACAGGTCGCCATTGTTGTTGACAACATGGAGGAATTCAGTGAAGAAAATTTGCCAAATTTTTCCATCTTTAGCAGTTCTAACACAAATGAGAGATTTCCATGGTTGCAGGAAGAGGAAATTAATACTCTTAGAAGCAGAAACGAAAACTCAAACACCGCCAAGAGCACAAAAACGTGGCTGAACGTTTTCAACGAGTGGAAACTCCAGCGTAACGAAGCGAGACGTTTTGAAGATATCCCTCCAGAAGAGCTAGATGCAATTCTCTGCCGCTTCTTTGCCGAAATTCGAAAAAAAGACGGCGGCGAATATGAACCAGAAAGTCTGGCAGTGATGCAGAGCGCGTTGGACCGCCATTTAAAAAACGCTGGCAAAAAACACAGCATCAGGGCGGATAAAGGTAGGGCGGTGAAACGAGCGCGTCCGAGCAAAAAGGTGTGATGCAGTGGACTGGGACTCTGCTTAGAAATGTCGCTTGTTTTCGACTTCGGTCAGGGCTTGCGATGTGGTTTGTACATTAGACACTGCCGCTGTCACTGAATTATGGCAGCTTGAATTGTTTTCTTGCACTTCTTCCTCGTTACTTTGTGCTGGTACGCTGCCTCCGAGAGGCAAATGTTGCTATTTTTTGCGGGAGGTTTAGTTGGAGTAGACAAACATCTCTTTTAAAGGGTTTCTTTTATTACTTCCATGGCTCTACCACTGAATTATATTTTCGTTCTGCTACTTGCCAATGTCGATGTTATTCCAAAACAAAAACAACTAAGTACTGTCTAAAACACGAAGGAAAATCTCATCCATGTCATCCCTAGCAAAACTAAAAGACAGCAGTAGATGACGTGTATTTTATAAATGCGTGCAGCTCGTGCAAGGTGAAATTATGCTAATTTCAATCACCATCATCCTTCTTTTTAATTTTGAAAAAAACATCTCATACGTCTTTCTGTTACTTCGAAACTTCAAAATTAGTTTCCCCTCAGTTTTTACTGTTTACCTTGTTTTGTTTAAGAGAGAAAAACGGAGAAAAAACCTTAAAACTAACCTCAATAAATTTTGTTTACATGCGGTTGCCGGATTTTGCAACGCATTGCGCGAATCGCCATGGCGCGTTGCACCCGAGAAGCAAAGTTTGAAGAAGTACAACGCCACTATATCAATATATATCAATCTAATTTTTTGTTATGTTATATAAAATTTATCCCCCTTTAACATATGTAAAAATTGAGGTTAAGAAGTGTTAAGCTTTTGCAAACGAAACGGTGAAAGACGATCAGGTGATATTTAGTGGAAGGGGGAGCTATTCAACACTTTCAAATAAAACTCAAATTTTGGCATTATACGACCGACAAGTTTGACTTATGGACGTACAGACACAAACATATGAAACTGTTTATTGATATTGTTATGAAACGAATTTATCTATTTAACATTGTAGCCTGAAATTACAGAAAGAAAATAGGATTTCCGGTTTCCAAAAAGGAAAATTTCGCCGGCCTTCAAGCGCACCGGAAGCGCGGAAAGAGCGCTCGCGCCAGTCCTACTCCGCATCACACATTAAATGAAGAGCGGAGCGCTCGTTTCACCGCCCAACCTTTATCCGCCCTGCACAGCATCTTGCGAGACCGCGAATTTGAAAAGTCAAGGCAACAACTTGAGGCGAAAGCAAGAGAATTGAGAGTGAAGGGTTACGGAAAGCGAAAAAATGCATCTCACGCTTTGAATGAAGAAGACGAAGAATTCCTCTGGCAGTCAGGTCAGCTCGGTAAACATTCTGCTCAAGCTCTGGTCAATGTAAACTTTAAAAATGTCACTGAACACTTTGGCCTCCGAGGGAGACAAGAGCACTATTCAATGACGGTGGAAGATTTCAGCATCATAACCAGTCCTGACAGCGTTGTCAAATACATAACTTTTAAAGAAGGTCCTACAAAAACGAGGCAAGGAGGTCTCCGGATCGCCCACAGAGCTGTACAACCCAAAATGTTTTCGACTGGCGGCGAAAGATGCCCTGTAATGCTTTTCGAAGAAATGCTGTCTAGAAGACCACCAGAAATGAGAGACAGTGGGCCATTCTACTTGACAACTATTTCAAAACCCAAGGGCCAAGTATGGTTTAGCAGACAACGAATGGGTGAACACAAAATTGGACAGCTTATGAAAGACATGGCTGTCAAGTCTGGTCTAACTGCTGCCACTGGTAAGAAAATTACCAATCATTCGAGCAGAAAAACTTGTGTGCAAAAGCTAAAGAATGCTGGTGTCCCGAGGGACAAGATTATTGATGTTACTGGACACCGTAATATTCTCAGCCTTAATTCATATGAAGGAGATGACGAGAATCAGGCAAGGGAACTGTCAAACATAATCAGTGGATGCAAGCAAACAAGTGATATTCAACAACAACCTGCTAACAGCAGCCCCAATAAGGATAGACTACCCCTTCAAGCCAGTTCTTCCAGCAACAGTTTCAGTACCATCAACAACTTTACAGGTCCAGTGAATTTCTATGGTGCATTTCCTGGCTTTCCAGGTCTATCTAATATGCCAGTGCCAACTCACCAAAGCACAGAGCCACCACATACATGGAAAAGGATCAGAGCTTCTGTACTCTCAGACTCAGATGAGGACTAGCTATTGCTGACTGCACAAAAACTTTAAATTTACACCTTTCTTGTATTCATTGTAGTTTTGCACTTTTTTAATGTGTGCATGTTTTGTACAGACTAAAATAATTAATTTTATTTTTTCTGCACTTTGTTAATTGCATTCTTTTCTTAATCTTTTCCATCTTTATTGTGTGTGTGTTATTTCTTTACACACTTTTATTTCTTGATATTGAAAACTGGATAGTTTCAAAATAATGGAATTCTAAATTTTTTGACCTTAAAGTTTTACAGTATTGTTATATTTATTATATTTATTAAATTCAATGGTGATAATGAAATTCATTTCTATTTGGACTACAGCATGTATTTAAAAATGAATTAAAATAAAAAAATTATTAAGATTTCAGTCTGTTTTTTATCAGAGACAGTTCCCATAGTTTTCCTTGCAAAGCTGTGTTTCCTCACTAGCTATATAATTAATAAGTAAGAGGACTACATGCTTGTCCAATTTGGAAATAATTGGATTCAAAAAATTCCTCTGACAGCCAAATTGGACTCGGCCTACGGCCTCGTCCAATTTTGGCTGTCCTCGGAATTTTTTTCATCCAATTATTTCCAAATTGGACAGCATGTAGTCCTATTACATATACAAATGCCACAGACCGTCGAGCAAGCAGAGACATGGGAAGAGGATTATAACATCTACTGTTGCAAAAAGCCTGTGATCCAGTCCACTCGCGGGTTCGCTACGGCAGAAGACGAAACAGAAACTTCCATATAATATAGAAAGGGTACTTTCTGTTCGATGACACTGTTCAGTGGCACGAAGCATACTACAGCATAGTAAAGGGAAGGCTGCACTTATTGAAGACACTCTACACACTCATCTTCCTATATGTTCTGTACATAAAAAACCCTCTAATTTGCAGACATTGGCATCGGTGTCTACCTTAAACAGGTTTCACTTTCTTGAATCGAATATAAAACACTCATATTACACTTATGCAACAATTTCTGATCACTTTGGAAGAAAAATATCATTCTTCATGAGCATTGGATTTCTACTAAGCATCTTCTTTTTCCCCTTTATACAGTGGTGATTAGACTACCTAGGAAACACATCCTCTTTTTATCTCTCGTTCCAAGTTTCTCGAACTCAGAACTCGTCGTGGAAACGCCTCGCTACGCAGGCTAAGAGATAATAAATCAATCTTTATATGAAAGACTACTATATAGACAGAAGAGCTTATACGTGACTTTAAGCAGCAAAAAGTGGGTTAAATACAGTAAAAACCGACGAATAAGAACCTGGTTTTAAGAACCTGCTAAGCTAAAAGTATGCCAAAAAAGTGTTGTTTTAACGAGATTGAAACTGATTCTAAGGGTAGAAAATGGCTCATACAATTTAAATAAGACGTAAGATGGTCTTATAGGCTTTATTTTTCTGTATTTCGTTTTCTGTTGTGTTGGGTATTGTATATTTTAACATAGAATGGCGGACCGCCCAAAAAAGCAATGATAACTAGCAAATAACCGAATCATAGGTGGAAACGAAATCATTCCTGTAGCATGAGACTAAAACAGATAAGGTTCTAGTTTGCTTCTAAACACGAGTTTTTTTTTAAAGCGTTTACCTAACTACTTCCCTAATTTGTCGGTCAATCATGATTACTGTCCTTCAGTTTAACGTTCCGTTTCTAAGCTACCTCTTCGGCATTTACTCGATGCTGCTGCTATCTTTGATTAATTGTATGCGGTACCGAAGTCGCTTTAAACGCAAACCTGGTTTGCTTACCTCTCCTCTCTTTTACACCGAGACCAGCAAGCTTAAGTCAGCAGTTTACTCCCAACAGAAGAATTTTTGCCTGCATATCATTTGTGCTGAATGCACAGAGAAAACTATCTCCATGAAGGAGGATTTGATCGATACCTTTGTACCTCCATTTATTCACGAATCGGCAAGTAGAGCAGCATATAAGACCCTCACATAAATCTCTCGTCTTCCTCGAGATTAGTCACTAAAACGCTCTGGATCGAGACCTTGATGAATACTTCCACAAGCAAATAAAGACGTCTAGAAAATAAAAAAGCAATTACTAAACGCTCACTTCGTTCATAATCTGCTTGCTTTCTGGAAAATTATTCGAAATCTCTTGATCTCGTCCACCTACGTTTTACGTGATGTCATCGCAAAGGAGTGAATATCCCGGATAATAAGAAAACCAATCGACTGCGCATGTTTCTGATCTTACATCCGACAAAGTGTGACTTTTTCCCGCTATTGTAGAGAATAGTGTGCTGGCTCGCATAAGGCTTGCCAGTCATAAAAAGTGTACTAATTTAGCTATTTTTTCCGGTTCAGGATAGCCAACGCCTTGATCTTCAATGGATTGAACTACAATATCAGGAACCTGGCTGGGAATATGTACCTTAATTTCTTTACACTGTTTGTTATTGACTTCCCAGCTATTGCTGTATCTTGCTATTGCTTGCAACGGGTGAGAATTAACTACCACAAAACTGCCGGCTCGAAAAATTGAGAAGCCATAAGTTGAAAGGAAAATCACCCGACGTTTGTGTGAAGATGAACCTAGCATTACGATGATTTGGAGATGTGAGAAACGTTATTTGAAAATCCGATCGAAGCTACTATTTTACATTTTATTAAAGAATTGCCGAACTGTTGAAGTTGGTCGATTGAAATTGCTAAGTTTAGCCACAATCGGCGACAAAATTGTTGAGACAGTACTTCGGAGAACAAAACAATCTCAGTGTACCTCTCCCCTCTCCCCTCGATTCAAAGTTGGGGTGTTTGCTGTTTTTCACAGGTAGCTCGTACAGCGGCATATCATCGCCTTCAGGGGGTGGGTGAGGGAAAGTTTCATTTAACCTTTTTAAAGGTGGTAAATTGTTGCAAAGGCTCTTTAAGCAAAAGCGTCTAAAATTACGTTTTGTCGCCGATTATAGCTTTTATATTATAGAGGTACAGCGTTGTAGCAACTAACAGAAGACAGCAAGATGGACAGAGAAAGGTGCAAAAGAGACACAGGCCCGAATCCATTTTAGAGTATACACTGAAGTTTCTTTTGTGTGCCTCACAAAAATTGTTAGAATAGAGCAATACTTCTCCCGATATTGAATGACTTTTTCGCCTTTCTACGACCCTGGGAGAAGAAACCAGTGCGAGAGGCCCCTCTCGAACTCTGAAGAGGTCCACAATACCTGGGTGTCTGCCTCTTCCTCACATTATCCATCTCATCTCCTTATATGAAGTCGTGGAGTGTGTTAATTTTGTTGTAATTTAATTTGTGTTGAGCAGATTTGGTCGACGTTTGACTTACTCCTCCTTCATGACATTTTGCGGTGTGGCCTGTCTTTCGGCTGTGGCAATCCCGAGTAGTGATGGTAGGATGATACCTAGTCTGATTAGTTAATGACAATCAAGTTACGGTTCCCCGATTGCAGTCAACTCTCTGTTATCGTAAACGTACTTCTAGAGTTAGTCTCTATATTAACTCATTCGTCTTTCACTTAAGCCTTTGCTTTCTTAACAGTTTGGAGCATTAGCTTGCACTACGGGTACGATTCATTGATCTGTTATAGAATGAATGTTTGCCGCATTTCTCTTCCACTTCAGTCTTGAACAAGTGTTGAATAATATTGAGTTTAAATTTTCAGAATACCAAGTCGCCGTTGTCATTTTCGTGATGGTTGAAAAGTTTTTCGTAATTTCTACCTTCACCTCTGTCAGTGTGTATGCGGCTGAGCTTTATCCGACTGTAATAAGGTATGGACTCTCACAGTCTAACAAGCTAGTTGCCTTTCTAAAGATCAATTGAAAGTCAATGTTCTCCTTTTCGCGCCCCATTCGAGTAATCGCATACTCCATTTCTCACTTTTCCCTTCCCTTTCGAGCCACGCATAGTACTTGCGACATTGATCTTTACCCGGTTGGTCGCCCCATGAAAAGGTAACACACATTCCGGAATCCGGGAAATTTTGCTCGTGTAATCTGGAATCCTGGGCTTTGGAAACCGGAATCCACAAAGTGGAATCCAGAATCCAAGACTGCCTTGGATTACATTATATGGGGCGAGGCTCGATTATTACGTTACATTTGGCTTGAAATATTACGAATAAGAGAGAAGCAGGTGTGACGTTTATGTTAACGCTACCAGCTTTGGGGACAAACGGCGGGAATAAGCGCTAAGTGTTGAGAAACTCTTAAGAGAAGACGAGGAAGACTACGCCGTGGTAATCCCGTAGTAAGGAACACGTTTGCCCCTCTAGATTTGGAGATCCCTCCACATCAGCGTTCGGAGCTTAAGAATACCCTAGCCTGCGCGCAGACGAATATTAAACTCTGGTTAACTAATCAGAGTTTAGTTATCGTCTGCACGCAGGCTAGAATACCCCTGCGTAACACTAAACTGATTAAACGCTAACGCAGCGGGAATTCTCAACTAGTTATGTTAGCATCTCGCTTTAAATGTATATTCTAATTCCCATTTTTCTGGACTGCGAGCAGTCTCTTAATTTCTTCAAAGTCGCTCGGGACGCACCATGTCTGAGAACTCGACGGATCTTAAGAGAAAAGACGGACTGCTCGCAGTCTACCATTTTTCAGGTAATCTGAATTTTTTTTAGCTTTTTTCCATCTATGAACGTTTTTGAAAACTAGGTTATATTCGCGACTGACAATACTTGGAGATATTATCTAAATATCCTTCAGGTGGTTCTGTGTTATGGCTTTGTCGTTAGTAACGCTTCTTCATTGCTTAAAACATTATTTTATTTACGTCTTGATAGGAACAACGGTGTAGGATTGTGCTCAATGGTTGCTCGGGCTGGAGGAATAGTTTCTCCATATGTCGTCCTTTTGGTAATTTTTTTTTCCAGTATTCTCTCTTCTATAATATTTTACTTTGCCTTAACCTGATAGCGATCGCTTTGATATTTAGTTATTTTAAACCTTTTCAGGCCGACCTTCCAAATTTGGGGAAAACATTCCCGTTACTTATATTTGGTGTAGTGGGCATGGCTGCCGGTATTTTGGCGTTTTGGTTACCAGAAACTTTAACAGCAGAGATGCCACAGACAGTGGAGCAAGCAGAGGCATGGGACGAGGATTACAACCTTTACTGTTGCAAAAAGCCTCAGATCCAGGGTCCACGCGGTCGTAAAGAAGTGGCAACGGAAGGAGAAGATGCAACTTTAGCGTAGTCTAAAGACATAATTACATACTTAGAAAGCCTACGTCGTTAGATTTTATTCATTTTCAGCATTGCGTAAACTTGGAAGACGTTTTGAAAACGTCGCATACTGGCCGAAATGTTTTGGGGCACTTTCCTTCCCAGGAGGGGTACTCAACGAAGTCTTGTACGGGGAGGCTCCACCCCGAGGTCTAATCCCTTACCCTTTAATATACCATTTTTGACGGAAAAATGTACCCCTTTGGACGTAGCCTCACCGTATAGGCAACTATAGGGAGTATCCCCGAGCTTTCCTTTTCTCTCGTCCTTTGGTGTGATACCTTGCCTACAAGCAAGTTAAAGCTTCCCAGAGAGTTTGCTTGTAGGCTATGTGGTAGAAATGTAAAGGACCCACTTTGATAGATTCGCTTGCATTTGAATTTTGAACGTTGCACAAGTTGGGTTGGAGGGTACTCCTTGTTATGGATTGCAAAGTCCGTAAGCAAGCACCAAGTTTCTATTTGAAGGTGCTCGATCAACTCTTCTATAAATGAATATATTCAATGAGTGCGAGGTGAGAGTGTTGTGTGATAGAACAATATCCAAAACACGCAAACAATCACTTGATTTGCTTTCGTGACGATGTGCTAAGTAGCTAATAAGTAATTATTCAATGATTTTCAATGAAGCAAAAAGGTCGTGACATGACACCAGATATATATTGCTTGAATTTGCTTACCACATAGAATAAGCCAAAATGACTGAAATGAATGAAACAGCCGATTTTCAAGAATCTACCAAGAAAGACAAAGAAAACAAAATTTACGAGTTTGATGACCTTTTAAGGCTCACTGGAGGATTTGGCCGTTATCAGGTCGCTTTATACGCCTTCCTCTGTCTGATCTCCATTCCTACCGGAGCACAACTTCTGATTCAGGTCTTCTACGCTGCCTCGCCGCGTTTCTCTTGTGTTTCCGCGCCTAAAAATGAGACTTGCGATCCTGGAAAATGCTGCCCAAGTTGCCAAAAGTACGATTTTCAAGGTCCATTTACTAGCACTGTCTCCGAGGTATATAATTTATAATGAGTAAATTCGTTGTTTATTTGATAAGTGTTCATCGCAAAGGTAGTCTGACACATTGATAAACAGTATGTTCAACCAAAATAATGTGCATTGTTGAAATATCTCTAGTGCGGCAGTGGGAAAGCGTTCAGGGATTACACGATATAGTGGACCCCTTTTAAAAAGCTTCGAAAGTGACGAACGTCCGATCAAAGTCTCCAATGTTTGACTTGTCACGCAAACTCAAGTGACGAACTAAACTGCACTAAGACGGCCACACTTCTATGTTTTTACGCAAAGGTGACCTTTAAAAGGGAAACTTAGTAGTAAAAATTAACACTTATTTTTCAGTGGCATCTTCTCTGTGACCGGAGGCATCTCAAAGCAATGACTCAAGCTGTGTATATGGCAGGATTGCTGGTTGGCGCCATTGCATTTAGCAGCATTTCTGATCACTTCGGAAGGAAAATCTCATTCTTCATGAGCATTGGATTTCTGGTAAGCATTTTTTTTCCCTTTATAGTGATACTTAGCCTGCTTAGCACTCTCGCCATCGTTCTAAGTTTCTCGACGAACTCGTGAGGACAAGAGCAAAAGGTACGAGATTAATTTTCATAAGAAACTATTACCACCACAAAGACAGAGGAGTGTAAGGTTCCATACATTTTATAAAAGACTGTAATTATCAAAAAGGGGTTTAAATACAGTTCGAACGTAAAAGAAATATTTCACTTATTCATTGAAGGTTAACAGTGTCCGTGTTTTGTGGATTATTTATTGTTATGCGGGGAAGGGGGGAAGGGGCCCGCCTTATTTGGTTGGGGCTTAGCTTTATAAAGATGCTGGGATGAATTAAAGGTTATGAAAACCATCATCTAAGTAGCCTGTCTGCGTGTAGCAGATATAGTGAATTTCAAAAGAGGAGAAACTTTCTTGTATATCATATAAAGCGCGTGATGGCAATACAAGGTCAGAATAATCTTGCAAAGATTTCAGATGGAACACTGCCCGAATGTTATATTATCCTGTGACACTGACTGGCGCGTTTTCATTAATTTACTTTTGCTATGCTCCACCTTCTTGGTGGAACTTAAGGTTTTTCTTAGTAAGACTTTGGCCTCATCATAAAAAACGACTTCTTCAAAAACGTTAACAATTCTTTAGACAACGATAAAAACGTCAGCTTTTACTTATGCTTTTCTTGAACGAGAGAACCAAACTCTTGACGACGAAAATGGCAGACGGGAAAAATGTCTGGAAAATTGACGACGTGGTCATTTCTGTCGTTTTCCGTAAACGTGGAGAACGATCTTTCTTTAATCATAGCGGAGTAAGTTAACTGAGCCGACTGTCAGTTATATGAATAATATTTGCTTGGCTCTCCTGTTCTTGCTCGACAGGCGACCTTTGCAGTGGCTTCTGCTGTTGCGGACTGCCTATCGCTTTTTTCACTCTTGCGTTTTTTCGCTGGTGCTGGTACCATTGGCTGTTTATTGGTCAGATTTGTTTACTGCGCGGAAATGGTTGTTACTGTCCATCGATCGTTCGTTGGAATGATAAACATGCTGTTTCTCAGCGTTGGAGGATGTGTTCTCGCCTTGCTTGCTTACTTGATCCCAAATTGGCGACACCTCATGTTAGCTGTCTCGTTACCAAGCTTTTTGCCACTCGTCGTTTGGTGGTGAGTGATTCATTTCCTTTAGTAAAGAATAGCTGAACCATATTTCCCTATTATCTAGGCAGCACTTAATTAGCTTGCCACATGTTCAAACACTAAGAGAGAATTTCCTGCCCACCTTAGAAGCGTAAACTAGCTCTCATTTGCCATTCCTAAGTTGCCCAGAGACCAGGATCGATTTTCAGTGTGAGTCTATTCGCAGGAACGAGCGGATGGTAGCAACATCGAGTAAATGTCACAAAGGTAACTCAGGGAAGGAACATTTAAGGTGACGAGCAAAAATCATGATTGACCGCGAAAACTTAAGGAAGCAGTTTGGCAAACGCTTAAAAAAACTCGCTCGTGTTAAGAAACAAATCCGAAAGTTTTCTGTTCCATTATCATGATTATAACTTAAATTAGCCTGTTCCAGGCGTTCAGATAGTGGGGAGCGGTGCGAAGTAAAAGGAGCGCGCAAAAATAAAAGCGAGGGAGGGGGAGAGGTGAGAGAGGCTACGATTTATGTTGTGGTGGGTATCATATATCACAAGATAAAGAAAGGGACTGCCCTTAGAAGCAATAACAAGCAAATAACCGAGATAAAAATGAAAAAAAAAAAACATTTACGTTTAGCCTGTTCCAAGCGTTCAGATAGCTTCCCTCTCCCCCTCCCTCGCTTTTATTTTTTCGCGCTCCTTTTACTTCGCACCGCTCCCCACTATCTGAACGCCTGGAACAGGCTACATAAATCGAAATACTGAAGACTAACTACTTACTTACATCTTACTTTAATTGTATGACCCATTTTCCCCCCATTGGAATTAGTATAAAACAAAATGACTTTCTTTTGGCATGCGGAAATTCCTTGTTTTCAGGTGGATTCCTCGCTCTCCCCGTTGGCTTATTGCTAACAACCACTTAGAAGAAGCGAACGAGGTGTTACTTAAATACGCTAAGTACAATCACGTGACTGTGGACTCTAAGCATCTCAAACACGTCATACAGGAGGTTAGGAAGAACGACGCAAGAAAGTCTGTTGACGAGAAGTACGGAATTCTTGACACCATGAAAACACCCAAGTTACGGAAGCGAAGCTTGATCATGTTCCTTAACTGGTAAGAATTAAACGCTTACTCGGTCTTACTCCTCTACCCCGGCTGAACCTTCAAGTTACTGGATACCTTGAGAGGTGTCTCACGCGCAAGCTATGTAGCGCGTTCCGTTTCAAATGCAGGTACCTAAAACCTATATCAAATTAAAGCTTATTTAATGGCTTTCTTAATAATCCAACAGTTTTTTGAAAAATTGTACTGTCAATCTTGTTTAGGATTTTTTAATGCGAGCGATCGAATCAGCTTTCGAAAGCTAAAACTCAAAGGACTGTTTATTTGTCACTGATTTGATTTGTTAATTCAAGTGTTTGGATAGTCAAAGCCCTAAAAATGCGTGTCGCGGTTTTCCCATTTTCGAAAGTTACCAATTGAAAATAACGTTAAAAAAGAAGTTGGCTGATCGTAAAAAAATGCCTGTCAACAAAAAACGTTTATGAGATAAAAAATTCCCCGACATGTTTTTGTTGCTTACACATTAAAATAACATTACCCCAAATTCTAAGTCAATCGATCAAGTTCCCTCGAAGTTATAGCTTCTTCAAGTGTCCCCTCTAAACGAAAAATATTAGTCGACAAAAAGGCGATTAAAAACAATCCCTCGCTTATTAAACCTTCTCCGCCCACAAATACTTCTCAGGAATCTGGCACAATAAGCGCTTGTATAAGATTACTTCCGTTCGATTTTTGCGCTCTCTTTTCATTTTCAAACAACTCCACTTTTCGACTTCCACTGGGATCAATAGTGAGATCACTTTTTTTCGCAAAGCTGTGGAAATGAAAGACCACAAATGCAGCCTCCGCTCGGTCGAAAACCAAACTGGCCGGTAGAAGGTTCGGCGACTTCCACTGAGCCGACTATTGACATAGAGAGAGAGTGATGATTTAACAGCAATGGGACTACTCTGAGTAGACATGAAGCACTCCACTCAGCTATATTAGAACGAATGGTCGAAACGATCTTTTTCTTGGGCTGTTATTGTCAATTGCCTATCGAAATTTGTTTGAGAAATTTCATTCCCTTCCTTCTATGATATTCGTTTTAAGAATCATGCAGTCTTAAATTATGGTTATCTGCAACGGGTTGCCTTCTTAATTACTATTTTATTTTCACTTTTTTAGCTTAAGGAAGTGGGACTTGAAAAATGCTGAATATGTTCCCGAATTTTTAAAGACCCTTTCTGCTATTTTGATTCAATTTTCCGCCTGCTGGAACCGATGGGTTCATTGAACTCCAGGTTGGATTCCCACTCCTCAGACCAGTCTTTCGAATCCTTGGAAATAAGATCCTTTATCAGACTAATCTGACGCGGAAAGGCCAACTGTCTGGTCATCGTTCATTGAGATTCCCTTTCGCCCTTCACTTTGTGCGCTATTTTGAACTTGTCCATGGACATTTTAGTTATTACTACTTTTACTTCCATCTGAAGGTATCCACTAACCTCAAAAAGGTCATTCTTGAAGTCATTTGTTGTAAGCTAATAGAAACAGAACCACCCAACGCTCGTTTAGGCCCAAATCGCCGCCAGCGTAAAAAAGTTCTGTCCCGGCCTATCCTCAGCTCAGAAACAGACGTTATTATACAAAAAAGTGTACTAATTTAGCTATTTTTCCCTTTCAGGATAGCCAACGCCTTGATTTTCTATGGACTGAACTACAATGTTAGGAATCTGGCAGGGAATATGTACCTTAATTTCTTTATACTGCTTGTGGTTGACTTCCCATCTATTGCTGTATGTTGCTATTGCTTGCAAAGGTGCGAAACAGCTATCACCAAATTGCCTGTTAGAATAATAAAGTAGCCATAAGTTGAAAGGAAAATCACCCGACGTTTGTGTTAAGATGAGCCGTGCATTGCAATGATTTGAGATGTGAGAAAGGCTAATAAAAGAACGTTGTTTAAAAATCGAAGTTATTGTTTTACAGTTCATTAAAGTATTGCCGAACGTTGATGTTGGTCGATTGAAACTGCTAAGTTTAGCCACAATCGGCGACAAAATTGTTGAGACACTTTCCTTAAATGGGGTACTTCGGAAAATAAAAGAATCTCAGTGTACCCTTCCCCTCTCCCTTCTATTCAAATTTGGGGAGTTTGTTGTTTTTTACAGGTAGGTCCACGGCGGCACAAATACTTTGAGGGGGTAGCAAGATGGACAGAAAAAGGTGCAAAAGAGACACGGGGCCGAATTTGTTTTAGAGCATACACTGAAGTTTCGTTTGTGTGCCTCACGAAAAATGTATGTCTAAGAAGGCTAGCCATTAGAATAAAAACCTACTTTTCCTGATATTGTTTTAGACTTTTTTACATGTCTACTACTCTGGTACAGGAAACCCGTGCGAGAGGCCCCTCTTAAACTCTAAAGTGGCGCACACTATATGGGTGTCTGCCTCTCCTTACACTATCCGTCACATCTCCTTAAATCAAGTTGTGGAGTGTGTTATTTTGTTGTAATTTTAATTTCTATTGGGCAGATTTGGTCGCCGTTTGACTTACTCCTCCTACATGACATTTTGTGGTGTGGCCTGTCTTTTGGCTTTGGCAATGCCAAGCAGTGATGGTGAGATGATACATAGTCTGATTAGTTAATGATAATAGTTATCGTTGTCCGATTGCAGTCGACTCTCTCCTATCGTAAAGGTACTTCTAGAGTTAATCACTACATGAATTAATTCGTCTTTCACTTGAGCCTTTGCTTTCTTCACAGCTTTGAGCATTACCTTGGGTACGTTTCATTGATCTCCTATAGAATGAATGTTTTACAAATTCTTATATCACTGTAGAAGGGATTGTAAATTGTCTGGGGAGCCGTAGGGATTTTTATTCCTTACCATCATCATCATCATCATCATCATCATCATTATTATTATTATTGTTGTTGTTGTTGTTATTGTTAACATTATCACTATTATTATCATCATGATCATTAGAATGATCTTGAGTTTATATTTTCAGAATACCATGTCGCCGTTGTCATTTTCGTGATGATTGCAAAGTTCTTCGTAATTTCTACCTTCAACTCTGTCTATGTGTACACGGCTGAGCTTTATCCGACTGTAATAAGGTATGGAGTCTCACAGTCTAACAAGCTAGTTCCCTTTCTAATGATCGTTTGAAAGTCAATGTTCCCTTTTTCGCGACCCATTCGAGTCCTCGCACACTCCATTTCCCACTTTTCCTTTGCCTTTTGAGCCACGCAGGTTACTTGCGACATTGATCTTTGGGATCATTATATGTTTCTGGAAAACACCACTCCCCTAAGCCAAAGTTTTTGCCATAAGTGAGAAGTAACTGTTAATGTTGGTTTAGGGGAGGGGTAGGTGGGTAGTTTCCCAGAAAGGTACATTGATCAGATCTTTGCCCGTTGGTCTCCCCATGTAGGTAATCTAAATTCCGGAATCCGGGAAATTTTGCTCGTGTAATCTGGAACTCTATGCTCTGGAATCCGGAATCCACTGTGTGGAATCCAGAATCTAAGACTGCCTTGGATTACATTTTATGGGGCGAGGCTCGATTATTACGTTACATTTGAGATATTGAGAATAAGAGACGAGCAGGTGTGAAGTTTATGTTAATACCACTGGTTTTTGGGACAAATGGCGGGAATAAGTGTCAAGTGTTGGGAAACTCTTATGAGAAGACGAGGAAGCCTACGCCGTGGTAAACCGTAGTTAAGAACACGTTTGCCCCTCTAGATTTGGAGACCCCTCCACATGAGCGTTCGGAGCTTAAGAATACCCTTACCTAACACTAAACTGACTGAATGCTAACGAAGCCGCATCTCGCTTTAAATGTATATTCGAATTCCTATTTTTCAGGCAATTTGATTTTTTTTTTCGCTTTTTCCTATCTATGAACGTTGTTCAAAACTAGGTTGTATTAGCGACTGATAGTACTTGCAGATATTTTTTATTAGTATTCACCAAATCAGTGGATAGCAATTTTTGCGCGTTCTGATTGGCTCCCGTAACTCCCGTGTCCTTGGATATTCACTGTTTTGGGACGGGATTCAAACGGCTTCTCGTTTCGCGACAGTTTCGAAAGACCGCAGTAAATGAAGCAGCTGAACCAACAAATACCAAGAAAGAGACAAAATTTGGCTTGTCGGTGTTTACTGGCCGATGGAAAAAAATTTTCTCATTGAGTTTGCAACAAAATGATAAAAAATGATCCCCGAAACACTGTCAATTGAAACGTGCACAAACTCTAACTAAGTGACGTCGTTTATTTACAGAAAGTTCCTTTTTGATTTTTCCCAACCGATTTGGTAAATTCTAAAACAACTATCCCCCTCAGGGTCGGTTCATAGCGCTAGACATGTACCTCGACGCTTCGCATCTCAGTATATACTCCACTATTCACCTCCCCTTTGGGGGATAGTTGTATAATATCCTCTAAGGCGGTTCCGTGTTATGATTTTGTCGTTAGTAATGCTTTTCCTTGATTAAAACATTATTATTTACGTCTTCATAGGAACAACGGTGTAGGATTGTGCTCAATGATTGCTCGGATTGGAGGAATAGTTTCTCCATATGTCGTCCTTCTGGTAATAATGTATTTTCAGTATTCTCTCTTCTATAATATTTTTCTTTGCCTTAACCAGATAGCAATAGTTTTTCAGTGTGTTTTTGTTTAGTGTTCTTAGTTATTTTCTTCCTTTCCAGGCTGATCTTCCAAATTTGAGGAAAACATTCCCGCTACTTATATTTGGTGTTGTGGGCCTGGCTGCCGGTATTTTGGCGTTTTGGCTACCAGAAACTTTAACAGCACAGATGCCACAGACCGTGGAGCAAGCAGAGGCTTTGGACGAGGATTACAACCTTTACTGTTGCAAAAAGCCTCAGGTGCACGGCTCTCGCGGTCGCAAAGAGGTGGCGAAGGAAGGAGAAGATGTAACTTTAGTATAGCCTATGACTGCATTACATGACTGGAGAGGCCACGTAATCAAAGTTTTGTTCATTTTCAGCACTGCGTGTACTTGAAAGTCGTCTTGGAAAATGTTACAGAGCTCAATAAATTGTTATTTTTACAGTGAAATATACAACACATTTTTCAAAAAACTTTGTATAAGATACTTGGGAGCTTAAACAAGGGCGTTTGAGCGACACACGTCGACCAGAAGAGCGATCTTTTTCACTTAAACATAAATTGACTCTACCAAATTTGTATTTCTTAGTCTCTTTCTTGTTATAGAGACGATTTGTCCAAAAATTTGGGCAAAAATACCGCTCAAGAATGAAAAAAAGTCCACTTCCGGTTGACGTGCGTGGCTCAAAAACGTCTTTGCTTGAGTTCCCTATTATACAGTTTCGTTAATGTAAAAATTCTGGGTGCAGGTGTCAGAAATTGGAAAGAGGTTCAATTTAAGGTGGCCCTGAACCTTAGGTGCTTATAGTTGGGACGCCCTATCACCGGAAGTTTGTCAAAGTTATGAGCAAATACCTAGTCCCTTACACGAAAAACTACTGCAACAACAATAGCTAGATGTCAAGTGAACTCTAGGAGGGAAATCAATATAACCCGGACAAGATGTGTATAAGCTGTGTGTGTTTTCTGAGGCCCAACGTTCTCCGTGCTCGGTAAGGTGGGGGATAGGGAATGTACTTTTGATTCGCATAAAATGCCTTATAAGTCCAGCCTAGCAGCTGTGCTTACAACAGAACAGTTTTAGTTGATGCGCTGTAGTAGAAAGGACCCTTTTGATAAATCGATAGGCTCGATTTCAGCCGCTCTCTCGGGTCCGCCCCGGGTAGGAGCGCCGGTGAACTTATTTCCCGAACATCGCGGCAGGACTGAGAATCAAGCCTAAATATTCGACAAATCTTTCGCGGGCAATTGAATTTTAAATTCTGCTGGAAAAATTTGCTCTGTTTTTTCATGGTGGCTGCCTTGAAATTTTAACTCAGTTTAAAGGCTGTTATGACAATAAAAATTGCTGTTATAATGCTAAAAATATGAAAATTTGACATATCTACAACATTTAATCTTAGCTCCCTCAGTTAACACACCTTTGGCGGGGGTTGGGTAGTCCCTATTGTATGCGGGGATTTTCTGCTCGAAAGGTTTATGTTTTTCTGGCAGGGGGTATATGAATGGGTAGGGATTGTAGTTTAGTGCATCCATAAAGTACTTCATAGAGGAAAATGGAAATTGTATCTGTTGTTGTTAATACAGCTGATTTTTCCACGAAAAATAGATTCTTAATTTTGGATCTTGTGGGAAAAAGGAGATTGGTTTGTCACTAGAGCGAGTTTCGAATAACTGGGTGCAACGAAGAACATGCCCCTAAAGCACTCAATTCTTAAAAAGGGTTGAGTGGAGAAAATGATTGGGTATTTGCTTGATACCAAATTTTAGCACTGATTGTAATTGAGTCAATAACAAACTGCCTGGTTCTTAACTGCCCTTATTTCAATAATGCTTTTTACATAAAAAGTTATTCAAAGCTATTGTGAACCTATTTCACACGGACAACGAAGGGGCAGAGTCAAGTGTCCGCATTACAGAGGTTTCTGTATTGTAGAGGTAGGGATTTTATATGAAGTTTGTTTTGGGTGGACTGAGTGAGCTGTAGGCAATAATAAGGTTAATTCACAGCACAGATGCGCAAACCAAGTGAGGGCGTCCAAGCATTGAGGCTCACTAGTGACTATCAGTTATCAAGACGACCGTGAAAAGCAATTTCACGCAGATTGGTTTCACGACATAAACACCAACCATAGCACTGACCTGCCTAATTCTCTAAAGTTATTCGGGTCAGAGAATTTGTGATGTCAGTTCAAAGAAATTTAGCATCCTAACGGAAGACGAAATCTTTCGCTAAAATTACGAGTGAAATCTTTCCTTTTATGTCGCCATTTTTGTGTGTTTATCCTCCTTGTTTTTATCAAACCCGTTTTTCATTGGATAGGAAAAGATGATATTGTTGACACCTGTAGTCCGCTAAACTGCCAAGGTAAATTGTACACCATATAAGAATTGTTTGTACATTAGCGAGATTAAAACCAATTAACTAGATAGCTTAAAAAGTGTTGTTTTGGTTCTTGCCCAGCAGGAACAGAAAGTTTGATTTCAGTCATCTATGCCTTTCTTTTAAATTTAAATGTCAGACTATCAGCTCAGTGTACTCCTCAATTACACCCAAATGACATTTACCTGTTCTTGTTGTTAAATATAGCGAATTATTTTATCTTGGATTTAGATAAGTTTCATTTTCTAGACGTCCCTGCCCTTTGCAGCAATCGATCTCGTTCGCTGTGTTTTTCTCTTAGTAGATGGGGAATGCCGTTTTTTGATTGTAGAGGCGCTGAAAATGCACAAGAAAAAAGCGGGGAAGTTTATGTTTATTCGTAACGTGTTGGTGGTCGTATTTTTTCCATCTGTTGCCCTTCTAAACAACATCTCAGCGGAGTTGAACAGTTCGTCTGTGGCAGGTAAGCTGTGGCAATAAATTTAATTTTTACTCAATCAATGTAATTGTAAGTTGAAATTATAAATTGATCTAACTGCTGCAAGAGTTGGATACGAGAGATATCTCTCATAAGCTCCTTGCTTAAACAGTGCAACCGAGTAAGCGAAACGCACGGCGATAAATGCGTCGCAACAAAATTGTGAGAACTAGCTTTTAAAGACTGTCCACAACTCTCTATACGTGAAAAAAAAAAACTTCACTTCTTTAACTGACAAGTTAGTTATTTTATCAGTTAATTTGCAGTCATGGGAAAATATGTCTGCAGTAAGCATAGTATAAACAGCCGTCAAGTCGGAGGCGAACCGAACAGCGTTCCAGAGCGTGAACATGCACACTTGTGTCTACGTTTGCAGTTCAGGTGAAAGAGTTGGTCGCAAATCAAATTTAAGAAATGTGCCTTTGCAGTGTTTACTATTGTTAAGTTTAAGAGTTAAAAAGCTAAAAACTTTCGCGCAGAAACTTTATCAGCTCCTGCGAGTTTAGAGAGATTTAGAATCAAGTTTACGGCAAAAGTTAAACGGCAAACGACAAATTCATGTTGAGAAATTTTAAAATAGGAAATGAGCAGTGCAACCCCTGGCAACTGGTCAGTTAAATCTCAGGAAGAAATCAGTCTGGATTGAAGTTAATATAAGTTACCTTTCCGTTGTGATTCTCTAGTACATGTCAAAAAAAAAAAAAAAAAAAAAAAAATGCTAAATTTGGTCCGTCTTTTTCACCTGATCGCAAAATTCAGTTATGAGCTCAAAAGTGAATTTAATGATGGTAATAAGACTGAGTGGAGACTGAGTCCAATTCGGGTCTATAATCATACGAGTGTCGTTTTCACCTTATTGCAACTTTCATTTGTTTAACATGCCGGCTCAAAAGTGGATTTAGGCATGTCCACACAAATCAGCACATTTTTATTTACCTGGATTCGTGTGGACGGGGCTTAAACCGCTCTGAAGGGCGGTTTCAAAACAATGCGGTATCGGTGACCGGATTGACAGGTTTCGTGTGAAGGGAGCGCCCATTCGTGGAAAATAGTTTACGGTTTCAAAAATAACCAAATTCGTGCGAACGTAGTCTTAATCTACAAAATTATAGATACTCTGCATGATGAAAATACTCACGAATTCATGAATATTTTTCCTTGTCCATTCAGAACCTGCCCAGGATTTTTCCTCCATTATAGAATCTTTGATCCCTGATGGGGAAAAAGAGCTGGTTAAGAGGCAGCAGCAAACAAAGGGTAAGTAAAACAGAACTAAAAGGAACGCGCACTCTAAGGGACAGTTGGCAACTGAGACTTTGTTCCTTTCTTTCCACCTCCATTACAACTCCCCTATTTTGTTTTTGCCCATTTTCCTTCTTCTTTATGGAACTCAAGGTTTTTGTCATAGTAACTGACTTCAATAAAGAAAAGGGCTTAGCTTAGAACCTTTTTTTATCTGAAAAATAACCTTACAGAAAGCACTCGACACACGCCGGAGTTCCACTCTAACCCCCTCAAAATGTTTTACCACCATGGCAAAATTTCTCAGTCCTCCGATTTCAACCCTAACAGCCCTCAAATGCGCCCAATTGTACCGCTTAAAAGATCAGAGGCAAATATGTTTTACTCATAGGTCCTTGAGTCGATAGGATAAAAAGTTCTACGATGAATATACGCCAAAACAATTTCAGACTAACCTATTCTTAGGTGCACGCACAGCTTTATACTGCGGACAGTTTTCTTTGATCCAAAGATAATGATATTCAAAATTTCCTAAATTCTAAATTACGCGCATCTCCTCTATGCAAATTGTAGCTTGGTTAATAAAGGCACATGTAAGACTACAAGGTTCGACAAGGATTATTACAAGGATTACGGTTAAAAAGAGGTTTTTGCTGATTGTATTCCCACGACTGTAGTTGAACGGCTGAACGCTATCTAATCCCCGCGCAAATAATCAAACCAGTGGGTTTTTGGTGTTTTTCTTTTCTGCTCTCAGCAAAGGTCATTGCCAGAAGTACTGGTCAAAACGCTAATCCAAGGGCCATTAAGCGCCCGGCTAGCTCAGTCGGTAGAGCATGAGACTCTTAATCTCAGGGTCGTGGGTTCGAGCCCCACGTTGGGCGCACGTTTCTTTTTTCTTCTTTTTTGTTTGGTTTAAAAGATGCTTGTTTCATGAAATTAAAATAAAGTAAATTATAAAAACAAAGACACAATACTTGACTTATTCAAAGAAATTGTTTAAAGTTTCGCTTTGACTGTGGAGCGATGTCGACCAAGATGATTTGATTCTGTTTCTCGAGCTTAGTTACGCTAACCTTCCTTTGCGTCAATTTGTAAGTGCAATGTAGCTAGATACAGTACAATAATTGGGTCAATGATTAGTGCAAAATTAGTCTTGTGATAACATTATAGATTTAAAGGATTATTGGAGCTGGTTGGTGGAATCTTTCTAAATGAAAATGAAGAAAAAAATCAGTTTTAGGGAAGTTTAGCTGATGCTTGGACTCTTGGTGACTTCAAAAGATGTTTAAGTACTAGCGATGACGCCTTATTAACAGTAAGAAACGTAAGGCATCCGAAGAATAGGGGAAAAAGGCTTTTTATCCTTCCTTGATCTAAACTAATATGCTCACTGGATAATCCCTCCGTACATATCTTACTGTTATCGGACGCGCTCCAACAACCAGCTATGGAGGCTGGCAGTGAGAACGATCACAATGGTTTCACTCCAACGATACGGACTATACTAATATCGCATTGGACGGATGGGTCTGGTTTTGTACATCAGAGTCGAGCTTCCGTGCGCGACCACCCCTCGTAAGAGACCACCTCCCATAAGCGCCCAATTATCCAAAAACCTCAAATTTTCCCAGTCAAATCCCCATAAGCAAAACCTCTAGTAAACGACTACCTCTCATAAGCCACCGCGACCAGTTTATGGCCTAACGGTTTTATTATTTTTCAATGTTTTTAACGTCTCGTTAGCGATCTCTTGACGTATGATGTTGTCTCTGTTCACGGTATGTACTACGCCGCTCAGACTGTAACGAGAACTTTCAGTAACAACATGGAACTATACTTACACGAAACATAGAAATTGTATGTAATAAATTATCTTACAAAATTTAGATGTGTCAGGACTTCTTCTCGGAAGAGAACCATTGTTTGTCGATTCTCGTAATCGACCACTAAATCTTCACATTTTGGCTTGTCGCTTA
Source organism: Porites lutea (assembly GCF_958299795.1). NCBI lineage: Eukaryota > Metazoa > Cnidaria > Anthozoa > Scleractinia > Poritidae > Porites > Porites lutea. The sequence continues at coordinate 4,835,521 of NC_133211.1, forward strand.
TGGGAGGTTCGACAGTACGTTTACCCAGTAAAGCTTTTAGAAAAAAAAAATCCTAACTGAAACCTCGGTTGAAAGACCCAATTCGCAAGGGTAGAATGGTTATTTTTTTTTCCTTAAGGTACTTTTAAACTGTTTATTCTAGATGAAAGAGACAACGAGGAGATCAATGAACTAAGTCGGCTTCAGGACCCAGCTGTCACTCAGGACCCGCCCCAGGTGGGTGGAGCCATAAACGATGGGGACTCTAACAAGGAAAACTTGAACTCTCCTGGTGGACATGCCCAGGTCCCCAGTGACCAAAAAGAGACAGGATCGAACGCTTTGGCCAACATTTCGGAATTTTTGAAAAACAAAGAAGGCGACGCAACTATTCCAGGTAGAAACTGATATCAGAAGCAAAAGATAAATGTACTTTTAATACAACAGACGTATTTAGCTCACTGAATGCAGACATCTTGGTTTAGACCGAACACCTTTTTGCGAGGAATGCTGTGGTCGCATTAAATTTCACTTACTTGACCGTAACTTAGCTATCTATCTTTTAAAGCACACACCTCTTTAAAGTAGGAACTGGTGGCTGGCTGGTGTGAGCTCAGTTTCACTCGTTAAACTTTCGGGGACTGATATTTCCCCAAGAAAGGTGGTTAACTGGTCTAAGCTTATTTTCACTTACTTGCCTTAACTCAGTAAACTCGCCGTGAGGCAGACACCTTTCAGTCTAAGATGGACATGGGGTTGACTGACCGAGGTTTAATTTCACTTGTTTGTGTGCAACGCAAAAACACTCTTTTCTCTTATTAAAAAAAACGAACAGCGCGCAAAAAAGAGGAAACGGCTTTCTTTCGCAGTAAAATGTTATACTGCGAAGCATGTTTAAGTTGGTTGTACAATTAAACGCGATTTTCAAACGGAAGGTCTTCAACGAGTTTGAAAGCGGAGAGTGAGACGGGCAGATCTGATAACAAATTGTTCCACAGGAACAGTTTTTGGTCGATTATCTCAAAATGTCTTTCTACTTTTTAGTGAATGGAGATTTCACGCTGTGGACGCCATGGTCCCCCTGTCCTGATGCGTGCGGTCGAACGGCGCTGAGATCACGTGAGCGCTATTGTACTAACCCAGCGCCCACGAATGGTGGAAAAAACTGCGAAGGACCTAGATTTCAACTAAAATTGTGTAAAATAAAGCAATGTGCAGGTTTGCGTACTTTTTCTTTTGTTGCTGTCATAGTAATATGTACATCTCATCAAACAAAAGACTGAGTTAAAATGCCTACCGGTACTACAATGGGATGGCCAGGCACAGATAACACAAGAATCAAAGGCAATGTTTGTTAGTTTTTTGTATCAATAAGTAGAAGAGTCAATTGTACTGAAACATAACGCATACCCGGTTTTCACAAGAATACAGAGCTAACTCCTCAAAAAAGTATTGACTGACAGAACCCATTCAAATCATTTCTTGAAATACTGTTGAAGTGACACGAACTCAAGTGCTATCGAGCAATGCATTGTTTTGTATACCATTTTGCACATGTTAAACTTGGGGCTGAAACGATGAGGTTGCACCCGTTCTCGCTGGCACAAGGGAGGCACATACTCTGAAAAGGAGATTGAGTTGTAGCAATTATAACCAAGAACCCAATGTGCATGCGGATTCGCGCAACAGGTAGTTGCAAGGGTAAGAGACGGTCAGAGCCGCCATCTCTCGCGTTGGAACGTAAAAACTGAAGGAAACCTTTCTTTGAAATACGTTCCTCAGACTGTTTAGATCAGTCATATCTTAAGGCGAGTAAATGTATGCGGCGAAATAAATAGCTAGTTTAGTCACGTTCCCTGTATTCAATTTCAATTCCAAGTGAGACACAAAAATATGGAAATCCCTTAACGGGATTTAGAAAAAGAGTTTGTGAGTTACGCTTCTTGACGCTTGCAGTGAATGGAGGTTTCTCATCTTGGTCCCACTGGAGCCATTGTTCTCAGAAATGCGGACAAGGAATGAAGCATCGACGCCGCTATTGCAACAACCCGAAACCGGCGAACGGTGGACAGACCTGTAAGGGATCTCACAAACAGGCCAAACCATGCTATGGCCGGCGCTGCCAAGGTACTGTGATCAGTGAGACTGTACTCTGTACATGTATCCTTGGTTAGCAACCGTGTGAGAAGGCGGCCATGTTGGTGGTCAACACAATAGAATTTTTTCTCGAAGAATTTACATGAGATTACCAGAGGAGAGAAATGCTTTTTTTCTTCACCACGAACATGGCAGCCGTCACACGTACAAACCAGCAATTGGTGTTGTCGTATCAAATCATACACCAATTCTTGGCACGTAAGACTCCTTCCCCGGCTATCCGTTTTAACCTTTCAGTATTTTCAAATGAAAACTATTATCGTCTAATCAAGGTCTGATCTCTTCACAGAACTTATGTACGTTCCTCTCTTTTTCGAGAATCGATTTCTTTTGTACACTAAATTCATTCATTTCTCTGATTTCTCCTTCCTTTCCTCACACCAAAACTATGCCTCACAACCATATCTCTTAGACTAAAACTTAATACTTTCCGTCCCCGTTGTACTCTTTTATTAACTAATGTGTTTTTTATCTCAGGTAATTTTTATTTCTCCTTTGTTTCCATTTCATTAGCATACATTACTATACCCAAAAACAAAAGAAAAACAAAAATTACCTGAGATAAAAAACTAACTACAACATACACATTAGTTAATAAAAGAGTACAACGACGGAACGTATTAAGTTTTAGCTTGGTTTTTCGAGAGCCTCAATAGGATACCGAAACCAGCTTAAAAAAACAAAAAAAACCCCAAAAAAACAGGAGCTCAAATACTCGATACTCTCTCTTTCAAACGTGGGTTAATGACCTTGGGTAATTGCACAGGAGTCTGATTTCAAAGTCATGCCACATTCAATGATCTCAGGTAAAAAAAAAACTGAAAGTGATGAATGTTTTGCGTAGTGAGACACGTTTTACTCTTGGCTTTTTTTCTTATATATGCAAGTTCTTAACTCAATAACCAACCTTTTGTAACTTCAAATGTCACGATAAATGATTTAGTTTGTGACTGACATGTTGAGGTGGTCTCATTGGGGTGACGTACATTGTAAGATAGGTGTATGCTTAAAATAACCTAGACGTGAACATATCACCCATTGCATCTCCTATGCAATACTCTCTCACGGTAGTTTTGCTTTTAAGGTTTACCTTTTTCCATTTTTTTACAGATCAAGACTCTATAGTTGATATAAACCCTCAGACAATATGTGGATATAATCCCTGTGCAGTGGCAAAGTGCATATTATTACCGTACGCAACGTGTGTCAGTGATTTTAAATGTAGGCCGGTTTTCTTTGATTCTGAGGAAAGAAAGGTTCCACAGTGCTCAGGTGAGTGAGCTACGTTTGATTAAATTTTAACGGCGAAGTTGCACAGAAATCATCGTGGGTTCCCATTAAGGTTCTTTAGCCCAGTCATCCCTACCCAAATTTTCCCTCAATCCAGTAATCCCGATGTGGCATCCCGTGCATACCTTCGATCCCGAAATTCACCCCATTTTGCTTTGAAATCCCGAATCTCGGGATTCAAACAACGAAAAACCTATTGGGGACTAACTTCATAGACACTCTAAACCGGCCATATGTTGAAGCAAGATCCCTAAACCGCTTGTGAGGACTTCATAATATAAATACCTTTTCGAGCTGAAAGAAGACTTTGATACACAACCAATGCGGGGCTATAAAAAATGTGATTCAAATGACATATTCTAACGCGGAAAATCTAGTCCCTTCCTTATGCGCACTTATGGTTTGACAATGTCTTCGAGAAAACTTATCCTACGGCAATGAGGTCTGAAAACTGACAAGAAAAAGTAAAAATGAAGGGAAGAGAGCGGAGAGGAAAGAGATAATAACTATGCTTCATGCGCGCCGCTTGAAATCACAAATGAACTGATCTCCCTTTGCACCAGAAATGAAAGCAGTTTCCAAATTTCAAAATAATTTTGCGTTTGCCACTTTATGTCAAGATCGAGTGCTGAAGTGGGTGAAAAGCAAAATAGTACACGACAAAAGTAAACTTTTTTGGCAAAAATAAGGCGCCCAACGTGGGGCTCGAACCCACGACCCTGAGATTAAGAGTCTCATGCTCTACCGACTGAGCTAGCCGGGCACATCCATAAACATCTTTTCAACTTTAAAGTATACATTTGGTAAAAGATTCAGGTGATGAAAGGCGCTGATATTATAAATATTCATAATGATCTCGCCAAGCACTCTCAGCTAAGGAGGATACAGTTAATGGAGTTTTAAGTAACAATTTCAGTTTTTAAAGTAGCCTGCTTAGAAGGTGGTCAAAACGGAGGAGAAAGGCGAAAAGGGCTGCTGGGCGTGAAACACGTTCTTCATGACAACACTACATATATATGCGTATTTGAATGGGATGGGTTTATTTTGGCTTAAAAGCATAAAACAAAAACTACCATGCCAATCAAAATTTTTTTCAATAGAAGGCAGGATAACCATAGTAGCTGGCCTAAATTTGTGTGGCTTTTATTTAATATTACTAAACCTAATTGTTGATAAAGCGGCAAATATTCCAGTGAAAGCGGCAAAATTACCGGCTGCCGGCTCATTGACTATTGTCTTGAATTTCAAAGAAGCCAACCTTGACAGGAGGAAATATTACTTTGGATTTGTTAATGTAGAACAATTTGTTAAATAGTGTGCGTGTTGGTATAGTAAATGAGCTTTATATTTATCCGTGTTTCAACAATTAATTTGGCTGGAAAACATTCGATTCGGTTGAGCCCAAGAAGTGCTACATGTAGCATGTTCAAGTTGGTTTTCGGCTCATTGCAATGTCTAACAAGAGAAGGCAATTTCTTTTAATAAGAACCAACAGGACTTTGCAGCAGTGCAATGCAGAAGAACATCGTTCGACCGACTGAACCTTCTTACCCAGTGAGTAAAGTGTCCAGTTAGGAGAGATGTCCGCTTATGACCCTCCAATATCGAAATACAAATTCTCCAGACTGATCTCCGTATTAATTTCCTTAAACAATAAGTTAACAGAATTTGTTTAAAGATAAATCAATTTCGAGGGTCTCAATGGCTTTGGCGGTTGACGTATAAAACTTTAGAGCTTTTGACAGTTGAGGGTACTGAATTAAGTGGAAAGTTTGACCAAGAGTTTAAGTAAATGTTAACCTCTGTATAAATTAATACTAACTGTTGTGTTTTGAAGGTTGAGTCTTGGCCTTTCACTCACAAAATTTCGAAATATTTTCGGATAAGAAATATTTTCGGATAAGGGCAAGTTGTGTGGTCTTGTAATGTCTAAAAAGTGAGTGTTTTCGAGAATACGGGAGCTGGTTTTTCCAGTTTAGGGACTCTTCAGGAGCCAGAATCCCTTAAAGACCAGCTGAAGTAATGAGATTTGAAATACCTTCTAAAACCTTTTTGACGGTTGACGGTAAAAAATAACCTTTTTTAACGGTTTATGGTTAAATTTTAGGGAACAAGAGATGTTTAGATGGAAGAATAGGTACGGGGTCTACGACCTCGCCTCGGTAATCATATTAGTGAGTTTACGCAACAGAGGCAGGAAGAAGAGGACGGCAAATCGCATGCGCGTGGCGACAAGGCTGTTACTTGCGTGTTTTGTCGTGATCTTCATTAACGTCAATGTTTTCTGGTCTTTTACAAAAAGATCTGTTTAAAGGAAAGTGAAGTTTGGTGAAAAGTTATTTCAAACAAAATTATTGTCTCGTTTGTCACACAAAGTTTGGCGTCTTCTTTCCTCTCCCGTCCTGTTGCGTAAGTTCACTATTTTGTTAAGTAAATCAGAGGGCCATATCTGTGGTAGGCGTAAGGCGAGGAGGAGGAAAACCCGCGCTCTCGCGCCCTAGCGAGCCAGATGGGATAACAGAAAAGGTTGTCCCAAGAAGACAAGTGTCTAACGACTCTTACCGCCCTTTATTAAGCACTGAAAGCATTTCCCATTATTTCTAACAGGCGATAATCTTTACCTGAACGTAAATGCTCAAACGGTTTGTCGTTTTGATCCCTGCAAGTATACCACCTGTCTTCAAGGTACTGCCGCCAAATGTGTTGTCAACACTAGGTGCCATCCCGTGTTTCTTGATGCTTTTGGAAAGATTATGAAATGCAAAGGTATGATTATTTGTAGCAAAAATAATAATACAGAATCAGAGATAGGGTCGAAGGCGTCTTAGGTAAACATTTTTTTTGGAACGCAATTAGGTGAAGACGTGGTTGTTTAGCTAACGCTGATACCTTGGAAATAAGGCTTTCACGGTGAAGCGGTGAACGGAGAACAAAACGTTTGTCGCGGAGTAGCTGGGTAGAGGGCAGTAGTCGCGGGGAATGGGAAGGCCTGATCACCGCAGGCAAACAGGCTCGCACTCACGCAAAAATTCATCTGAATCTTGGGAGAAAAACATTCCGCTTTTAACACTGGAAATTCGTGATATAAACGCGTTCTAAAATGATATGACCGGCGACAAATGGGGCGCAAATAAAGAAAAACCGGTAGAACGGTATTAAAATGACGCCCAACGTGGGGCTCGAACCCACGACTCTGAGATTAAGAGTCTCATGCTCTACCGACTGAGCTAACCGGGCGCTGTTGTGCTGGCAAGTTGCGGCAGAATTATAGGATGTTCAATCTCAAATAATTTACTGGACTACAGTTTCTTCGAAAGTACCCGATCCTATAATCCTGCTTCACCTTACCAAAAGTTCTGTCTATGTCTCCTTTGCAAGCATGCACAAAAAGGCAACCATAAAAGAAGGATCAAAATATCATTTCCGTAAGTTATTCAGCACATTCCTTTACTTCCAAAAAACAAATTAGTGGCCGAAGGAAAAAGCTGGACGCCCAACGTGGGGCTCGAACCCACGACCCTGAGATTAAGAGTCTCATGCTCTACCGACTGAGCTAGCCGGGCGGAAGGCGGTCACTTCAGGAGAAAATGATCCACTAGATCTCTGTTATATCTTCTTTGCGCGCATACAGAAACAATAAACATAGGCTTAAGATGAAAATCATTTGCAAAAGCTCTTTTCAGCCCATTCGTTAACTTACTAGCAAAAAAAGAAAAGGTTAGACCCTTGCCGTTAGGCTTAAGAGTCCCATGCTCTATTGAATAAGCTAGCCGGACGTATTTGAGGAAGGTGCATCACTTTACTTTGTCCCAACCACCACAAAACTGCATAATTTTGAATGTTTTAACTAAAAGAAATCAAAGGTATATATAAATAACCTACCTAACCTACCCCTCCCCTAATACAACGCTAACACTAACTTCTAATTTATGACAAAATGTTGGGTAAGGGGAGAGGTGCATAAGCAGTTTCTCAGAATCTTATCCTGATCCCACTATTCACCACACAAAATGGAGTACACTCACTGGTAGGCTATTCTGTTTTTCTGCACAGGTGTATTCAAGGTCCCAGCCAGGTATATCTGTGGTTATGACCCTTGTAGTGGAGCCACTTGCACTTCGGATCCCACAGCACGTTGTCTTGTGGACCATACTTGTAAATCAATGTTCGTCAATGCCTATAACCAGAAGACAAAAGGCTGCAGAGGTTAGTAAAGGTATTTGGTCATCTGAGTTAGGATGACAGTGGTCTTATAACACGCACAGCAGGACCCAGTTGTTCGATGGCCGATTAGCGCTAACTCAGCGTTAAATTAAAATCCGGATTGAAAGTCTGGGAAATTTTCTCTGCTCTTTTTAGAGCATCCAGTCATCAAATTGTAGACAAAAAGAATTAAACTGAGTAAATCTATATGTTTGAAATTTCGCACTAACGGTGGAATATCTCGCCCAGGTTGGGCGTGTTAAGGAATTAGTTCTGATTTTTATAAAACAAACAAATATAGCCTGAAAAACAACTGACATTTAACGGCGCCACCACAGGTTTCCCCGCGAAATGACGTCTGAGACGCGAGTGCAAAATTCCACACAGATGACGTATCGCTAACCAGATTTGGGTAGTGCTGCTTCTGATAGGGTTGAAGCAAATTTCTTTCACGGCAGGACCAATCGGAAGCAAAACCCAGATCTGGGTACTAACACGTCATCATTATGGAATTTCTGCGCTTTTGTCTCAGACGTCTCTTGCCGGGAAACCAGTGGGGGAGTCGTGAATTGTCGGCTGTTTTCTCAGGCTAAAAAAACAATAACAAAAAATAGTAGCGCAGAAAGAGGGGTCTCATGTTTAATCAGCTAATGAGTTCCATTATTTCGCTGGATAAAAAGGAGCGAGGTAACACTGTTTATGACTGCCTCTTGTTGTATGAAAAGTAATTAGATTTGCTTTGGATTTGTTTTGTAGGACTTTGTGGTTAGCTTGAACACTAAGAAGGGTTATATGCCCGAAAAGTTTGTTTCTTCAAAGACATTTATTACACTTTTTTATAATTTGTTACAATATCATCCTATGAGCTTTTAGTCAGAAAAGTCGTTCTTATTTATCACCTCTTATTTAGCTCGTCACCACATTATCAAAGACGATGAAGAGGGGGAGCAAGTCAGGGAGGAAGGAAATGCTAGCGATGATGAAGATCAGTTAAGCAAATTGGTGGATTCAAAATTAAACGGTGATGACAAAGATACTGATGCTGAAGATGAAGACGATGCTGACGACGATGGCGCACGTTTAAGAAAATTGATGCGTAGTGCAAAGCTTAGCACCCGTGAAAAATCCAACAATAACGATGATGAAGATGATGATGATGATAACCAAAAGTCAAAGGATAGTGGGGAAGTGGTTGAGAGTGTCGAAGATAATAGCGATAATGAAATTCTAGCCAAGTTGTTGAAGTCAAAGCTAAGAGGCAAAGAAAAACTTAACGATAACAAAGATGATGATGATGACGATGATAATGATGATGAAAGTTTACAAACCGAAGACAAACTTGCCAGTTCAAAAGAAGACGCCAGTGATGAAAATAGCGATGGTGACGATGACAACATTGATGCCAACAATTCTAACGAAACCGATGACAACAAAAAGCGAAGTAAATTTCCGCTGAGATTTAAACCTCCAAAATTGAAGGATACCCACAAAAGAGTTAAGAAGAGCAGATTTAGACATCCTAAGAAAAAATCAAAGCACTTGAAATCGAAGCATAAGCGATGGTTAGAGACTGCAAGCTGAATCACTTCATGGTTGGTTCATGATGAGAAAGGTTGCAAAATGGACAAATTTAATAATGGAAATTATGAAACCTTTACGAACACTATTATTATTGGTTTCGGTCAACCTTTTATATCGTCTTGACTGTTCCAAAGCAGTTACCTTCCCAATGCTTGCCCTTACAATTCCAGTAGGGGGAGAGTCTAACTTTGGGTTGAATGTTTAATAGATCGTTTCCCGGAATAACAATGTATTCACTTTGGAGCCAGGCTGAGCTTTTTGTACTCTCCATACATCTGAATATTGTATTTTGTACGGTGTTACAGATGTTACAGTCAAGTCATTACCGTAAGAAGCACTCTTTAGAGATTCATTCTTCTTTCTGAGAAAAGTCATCCAAAGCCCACTTTTCAGTAAGAATGCGGTAACGCAGCACGATGATTGCTTCTAGTGGGCATGCAGTTTTGATGGATTTTTGTTTGCTTTTTGAAGTCAGTGGTGAAACTTTTATCCTTAAAGAATTAACGGCATTACATATTTTTTTAGGTCACAGTCATTTGGTTCTTGAACAATATGTTCGTTAAGCAGTCACTGGATAAAATTAGCTGTCATCAACTTGAACATGCTCCAATGATAACTTGGCTTCCTTTTTTGAGCATCTCTTGACCTGTTCGTAAATAATCTCCTTGACAACCAAATATTTTTAACAGTTCTCAAATTGGAAATTCTCAATAATATTTTCTCAACAGATCCGCCTTTCCTTTCACAATTTTAGGTCTAAACAACTCAACATCAACATGGTCATAGTAACCAAGACCTCAGCTCCGGAGTAGACAGACTTTCTAGCTGATTCTTACTCTTCTTTTTTGCATTTCTTGGCAAAAAAAAAGAACACTGTGAGTCGTCTCAACGGCTTTTGATCACCTTGGTAACAAAACTGATCATGTTTAAAATAAAAATGAAAAGCACTTGTGCAATTGTTTTTTTTGAAGCGCACATAGAAAGAGAAGACGCCCAACGTGGGGCTCGAACCCACGACCCTGAGATTAAGAGTCTCATGCTCTACCGACTGAGCTAGCCGGGCTGTTGCACTATACATAGCAGACATTTTGATTGTGATTCGTTTTACTCTAAAGGCCGATTATAACTACACTTCGATTTTCATATTGACATTAAGCGATAATTAATCTATTTTTGTAAATAAAACGGCAATTTATTGCGCTATCTAAAGTCTGTTATTCAGTTTTTTTAATCTGGGAACCTCGTTTCCGCCTTGAAAACGACAGGACAACGAAATAGTATAAAGACTTCGGTTTATACTTAAGGATATTCTTCCGGATTCATTGATTTTCCCAGATTAATTACAATTGGGATGTTCGGATTCGTTTATACTAAAAAGCAATCTCCTCTAGTGTGAACCTAGCCCAATAGTTGTACACGCAATTGTTTCGAGTAGAATACCATGAAATATACAACGAGTTCGTCTTGTGCAACGAAGAACCTTTTAGTCTTGGATAACACACGAATCAACTACAGGATAACCCTGACTCGTCCCCAGTCGTCTCTCTTGAGAAAGGAGAGAAGCGCGAGGGGTGATGGGAACGAGGATAGGCCCGATGGAACGGCCTATTTCCAAATTTAAAATTTCAGCACCGTCCGCCACCTTGAAAACAGGATCTGCCAGTCGTCTCTCCCCTTTCCTCCTTCCCATCACCCCTCGCGCTTCTCTCCTTTCTCAAGAGAGACGACTGGGGACGAGTCAGCATAACTTCCACGTAAAATGAATACTAAACCTTTACATCATAGGTTATAACGGAAAAAGTCGTTTTTCGAGTTAACCCGCACCTTTCAAGTTTGCGCGCTTACCGATGACTGGTTGAATTCTTTATGACATTGGATATTATAAATAATGCAGTTCGGCAGGACTAATAAGGGATTCCCGACTATTTAAAGACAAAACACTATCATATATCGTAGGCGTTAACAATTGTAAAACAAGCGGGTTCGTGAAGGATGCAATACCGCTAGTTTGGGTCTCCTGTGCGTTTTTAGTTACAGCTTCATGAACAGTTCTTGATTATGTCAAGATGTTTTAACTTGAAATTGCAAATGATCTGCGTGAACAGCATTTAAGCTTTAGACAGCACCTTGGTACAGAGGTTTGAAAACCCGACGGTGTCCAGCAGAGAGGCATATTTGCTTTCACCTGCCTTGGCTTACAACCCGTGGAGTAAGACCAAGGTCTAAAACGATCTATTCATGATCCCTGGAGCACTCCCCGAATCTCATGCTACAGTAAGCTCAATCAACATCATTGTTGTATACATGTCATACGATATTATAAACGTATGAAATTTTAATAGATAACTCAACCATGAATAACACAGAAACCAACCGTAAGGTGTGTGTGGTGTGGTAACGGAAAGAAAAGGTGGCCGTTAGTGGAGGTACGACTATACTGCAGGTTGACCATTTATTCTCTAACGTGGTACCTTAATACACACCCTGTTACGCTTCATCTCTTTTACTACGCTCAGTCAGGCGGTGCTACGTCAATTAAAATCCACTCATGCGCGCCGAAAGATTACTCACTCGCTTATATTGTGATTCAACACTGTTCTCGTAAAGGATACAGCAACAAAAATGGGTTGAAAGAAGAGAATGGGAGGAAATCACAACTCTAAAGGCATTTGGATTTGTATTGTTCTAACGCTATGTGTCAATACAAACTGCAAGGGAGGTGGCCGGCAAGGTGAAGGTACATATTGAAGTGAATTCAAGTGTTAATTATGTTACACCTGTTTTGCTAATTCGCCTTGCGAAATTTAATTATACAAGATTGAAATAAGACATACTGAGCAAAACGTTTATATTAAAATACAGACACAGCACTTAGTAGGATAAGACCAACGTTTGTAATCTAAGGTGTAATTCCTCGTTTATTTTTCAAGTGCTGCTCTCAATATTCATTATCGAAGTTACGAGAGTTGGTTTGCCTAAGTGACCGCCTAAAACAGGTGTGATAGATAATTTTTGCCTTGACAAAATTAAATATAAACTAGAGAGAATTTTACTGATCAAAATTTTTTCGATAGGTTATTGAACTGGAAAGCGTTCAGGACGTCGCACGTTTCAATTTAGTTTAAGTTTAAAGTTCAGCAATAATGGACTCACATAGAAATATTTCAGCAGCTTATAATGACCAGAAATGTATGCTTTCCAGTGAGCGTAGAGATGTACATTTTTAACCATCAAAATGCAAGGTATTTTTGTACAATATTTGGCTGCGAATCCTTTACTACAGCCTAAAATGTAACCAAGATCTCTTGCAAAGGGATCTTGCGTCCCATTCTATCGCCCATTCAAAATAGAAGAACGAGAAGGTGGTTGAATCGCGTGGGTGAGCGCGCTGCGCGTGTCTCGTCACGTTATTTTAGTTACCAAGAACAAAGTGAGAGCGGAATCAAACAGGAGGAAAACGCCTTTTCATTAACAACCCTATAGAAAGTTTTGGATCAAGTACAAAACGTTTTGACCATTTTTGACCTTGGTTTGAGTCATATGAACACTTGCTAATGGTAGATAGTAGACGTACTTGTTTTATCTAACTATGGGGGTCTTCTATGCTGTTCTTCATTCTATTGCAATAGGCCAAAAAGACTTTGCCCAAGTTGAAAAAAGTATGGACTCAAAAGACTTGATGTTTCGAAGAAATGAAAACCATCAGCCATCTGTCTCGAACGAAGAAGTAATAGAGGTGGTAGATGACAACAAAGCTCAACCTTTTGATTTATTACCTGCTGAGCCAGCGCCTGAATCACTCGTTGAAGTTGTGGACGAAACCGACCACAATGAGTCTCAGGGTGGTAGCAATGAATTGAAAAACAGAAAAGCCTCAAAATCCTCTCTGGAAAGCAACAATTCTTTCATTCCGGAGGCTGTTTATAAGGCTCAACGAAACAACCTGTATGCCCCACTGATGCTTCATCGGCAAAACGTTCACATAAATACAAAAGAAAGTGCAAAAAGACAACATACATTCAAGTCAATGATAGTTCCAAGGGTTTCCATTCCTGGTGAACAAGGGATATTAATCAGAAATAAGGAGCGCAATGTGTCAAGCGCCCATGACGATTTCGACAAGTTCATTTCTACGATAGGGCTAGATAAATCGTCTAATCTGATTCGCGTGATTCCTGAGAAGGATATTACTTTTAGCCCACCCCGGACAAGCAAGAAAGCACACTGGTCAACGAAAACTATCAAAGGAACGTCCAAGAGTCTATCCGATGCACCACAGTCAGTCAACGTGTCTAAGGATTTACCTTTAAAGGAGAACGGGAGCATTTTGCCACTGAAACCTCAATCAGAAGGGAAAAATCAATCAAAATCAAAAGAACAATATCAACCAAAAAGCAATTATAGTGTCAGCGTGAAAGTTCTTTCTTCGGCGAACACGACGGGATCACAGCAGCCAATTGAAATGCAGTTTACAACCCTTTACAACAGAACTCACGTTGGTTCTATGGGTGCTGAGCAGAAAATTGACAAGAACTGTACCAAAAAACTGAGATTGCAAGACAATTGCGGAAAAACCCAAGGAAGTGATAGCGTAGAACTGAATAAAAATACTAACAAAAAAGACCTCGCAAAAATACCGCAGAATTCTAGTTACAGCAATTCCTCTAAAGAAAATCCTCGCAATTCTAATAGCAAACCAAATCAGCTACCAGCTCTGAAGGTAGTCCATGATACTAAAGATACGTCTGCTTTTAACCTGACTAATCCGTCGGCCACACCGATGATGAGACTTAATCCTACAATTACGAAACATTTGTACGATTTAATAAGGTTCTTTAAGACCTTCAATTTTCCAGTTAATGATACAAATAATAACCTCGGATCAAACAATGTGACTCATACAAATAAAACCATGAGGAGAAATAATGCAACAAACAAAAGCGACAAGCACATTTTGGAAAATATGCAGAGAGTTTTAAATTTTTTCCAGGCTAACAGATCCGATGGAAATGACATGAGAAACGTAATAGGACTGACAAACACTTCTCGCTCGCCTTCATATGACAAGGGAAAACGGCTCCAGCTATCGATTTACAGCGGGTGGAAAACGGCAAGTAAACGCAAAGAACTTCAGTTAAAGGAAAGTGACTCAAAGATTCTCAGGCAGACTCAAAGAATCAAGTTTTCCTCTAAGACAGAGGAAAACTTGACTAAAAATGAAGGGGGAGCTCTTGAGATTCGTCTTTTTGAGTTAATGAAAAATGTTAGTAGAAAAGAACTTGATAACCTAAAGAGCGACATCTTGAAAGCACTACACTCAAAACGACTGAGGACTAACGTCTCGGGAGAACATCACCAGTCAACTCAACGGCAACATCATAACGATCTAGGAAAACAGGGAGCCATAAAAAACCAAAAGCAACATGCACAAAAAGTAGTACCTCACCAAATGCAACAGAAAAGCGCACATCAAAACATTGATAATGCTTTTGAACTCGGCCTGTTTGAATTGATGAAAAATGTGAGCCAAAAAGAGCTTGAAAAATTGCGAAATGACATTATAAAGACATTGAGTTTCGAAAGACTGAGGAGTTTCTTAAGAGAACAGAAGCATCCTCATTTGCGACCACAACATCACATGCCTCTTGAAAAACAAAGCCAAGTATATAAACAAATACTGAATGGGAATAATAGCAACGGAACAAACCTTGGAAAAGGGCAACTTGAACAGAAGCAAAAGGTGCACAATCACACAGAGAAGGTGTACATGTTTCCACATGGAAAAGTCGACATAAAGATTGCTCAGCCAAATCAAACAGGGAAAAATAAAGACAATGACCACAATCAGGAGAACAAAGAAGCTGGGAAAGCGATGTTGCTTCTTAAAAATTTTCAAGTTAAGAGGCCGCGACTTCTAAAGCTAAAGATGGCTTATTCAAAGAATTCTAAAACACATCCAAACTGCAGCTCGGTCAACTTAAATGGTGCCGCGAAACATATTGAGAATGGGTGTGAGCAAAAATTGAGTTCTAATAATTCGGTCTTCCTTACCGATCAAATCAAACATTTCTTCAAAGACTACCTTGCAACTACAAAGTTAGATTCCGGTAATGACAATCAAAAACACCTGTGGGAGGGACGACGAAAACAGCAGGAGGAAAGTTCTTCCACTTCAAAAGAAAAAGGGGAAAAACCTTTGAATGAAAAACAGGGTGTCACAAAGGAAACAAGAGTCAACAAAATAACGAACTTTCGTCTACATGAGCAATCACCAGAGGTCGGACAAACGCAAATTCCAGCTAACCACTCTTCAAAACACCGTGTAGCATTAAGCATGTCTTATGTAGCGAATTCTACAAAAATTCAAAACTGTAGTAATCACCATTTGAAGCACCAAAACGAACTTGGGTGTCATCAAAAAGTCAGTTTTAACCCATTAGCTGTTCTTGCAGCTTCTGTTGTACATCCCAAGTTCGAAGGAATCAAGCCAGAGACTTCCAGTAATCTTCATCTGAATGCTTCGCATAATGATTCCGCGTTTGGGAGTCGTCCACTATTCAGACTGACGAAAAAGCTTCAAAATAAAGGTGGGAACAGCGTGATTATAACAAAACGCCCAACAGTTCCAAAACTAACAATGCATCATGATGTAAATGACGTTAACCCGAATATACCCACCCAGGAAGAAGCAGATCTTATAGGAGAATATTCTCAAACGCAAACCCTGGTGCAAAAACTAGGACCGGATGAAGTTGAATTGACTGAGTATGTCGAACAAGGTAAGCCATGATTCCACGATGCAAATTCACCTTTACGTCCAATGTCTGAGTTTCGGGATCAGGCTATAGTGTACATTGTACTGCGCCTACTAGTGACAAATTACTCTTGTGCAAAAGCAATATAGTTTTAAGAGATGGTTGGTCCACGAAAGATTAAATGTTTGCATGAGAAGAACAAGTAGGAGTAGAGTTCTTCGATTAAAAAAGACGGAAAAAAAAGCCTTTTTATAGTTTAAAGGCCCAGGGCTTTTTATGCAAGGGAATTTAAACCTTTTTATTCTGTCGATAATAAATCCCACGGTGGAATATTCAGATGTCACCTACGTAGTCTTTTATGGCATCAATTTCATATCTTATTGTTCGCTTTTCAGCCTTTCACGAAAAGAAATTTGAATTTTTCCACTTTGTCGATGGCAACGTTCGAGGTAAAAGGTTTAATGACACGTACGACGTTCTTACAATCTGGCCACAGTTAACTGTTGATTATTTCCATGTTACACAACTCAAGGAATATCAACCATTAAAACAATACTAATAACTTTACTGACAGCGTCTGATAAAGGGAATCTCACAGTTATGTGGTCTGAGTGGTCACCCTGTTCAGCGTCCTGTGGCAATAAAGCCACTAGAAGAAGAACTCAGTACAGATGCATAAATGGTTCGCGCGAGATTAGAGAATGCGAGGTCGGCGGTGAGCAGCAAGAAACATGCGCGAATAAGCCGTGTCCAGGTATGTATGTATCATTAACCATATGCCACTGTATTTCGCATTTTACACACGATGAAACATTACATGTCTTCGGGACAATGTACAGCTAAAACCTTGTATGAAGTAGACCTCATATAAAGTGCCTGCCAGACTTTCATTCTACTAATCTCTACGAAGAAACCTATAGATAACCTACTACGCAGACGTTCTTAGGGATTCGTCACGAGTTACTTCTCCACGTGTGTCTATACTCCCGATGTATAAATTAAATGTACTGCGTCTATTTCTAGTCAACGGTGGTCTGAGTAAGTGGTCAGAGTTTAGCCAATGTTCAAGGACTTGCGGAGGAGGGGTGAGCAAGCGCTATCGTCAATGCAACAATCCAGAACCTCGACATGGAGGAAGGAAGTGCAATCAGAGTGACATGCAAGAAACAAGATCGTGCGGCAACATTAAGTGTATAAATATTCTCAAGGGTAAGTGTACATTGCAAAATACCCTTATTCAATATTCCTTCCATCAGAGGTGGGCATTACACATAAGACCTTTGCGTGAGGTGTCCACGAAATATCAAAAAGCGTGCAACTGGAAGCTTGCCAGCTTAGTGCGGGACCGTTTTTGCTTGTTTGTTTTGTTTTAGAGAGCACGGGAACGTCGTGGTCTTATAGGAGTAGTTCGTAGTCTTATAGGAGGCGGCGTTGCCGAGCGGTAAGGGCGCTGGACTTGAAATTCGGGGGCCCCGAGTTCAATTCGCGGTCTGACCGCTAGCTGGATTTGTTTTCGGTAGTCCCGAGTCCAATCCTCGGCCTCACTTAGCCAACTGGTTAGCATCCGACCTGTTCGGATTCTTAACCATGTTATGTCTCATTTAAATTAGATTCAATATCCCTGAAAAGCCCTACAAGGGGAGAGGATAATTAAAGTATTATTATTATTATTATTATTATTAACGTCGTGCTGGAACATTCGATAACAGAGTTTTTCGGCTGCAATAAAAAGACTGGACAGAGTGAACATTCTTCATTACTACCTTAGAATTTTTTCATCTAAGTTGATTTCTCTAAATTTGCTATAGGTATTCACGTTGCTAAAGTAGACCCTAAATCACTCTGCGAGTTTAATCCGTGCGAAGAAGTTGGCTGTTTGTATGAACCAGCAGCAAAATGTATTGTCAATTTTGATTGCAACCCGGTCTTCTTCGACGCCGAAGGCAATATGCTCCCAAAGTGCAAAGGTAGGTAAGTGGTTACGTCAAAATAAGCGCATCTTGTAAGCACCGTTATCAAGGGAGTCCAGTCAGGCCAGGACGGATCTAGGGAGGGTGGGGGAGGCTCTCTCGTACTACATATTTAGTACTTTCTTAATTTTGAAGAGAGTAATCTACAAACGCTTAATCGTTAAATGCTCAACATTTTTATTCCGGTGAAGTAGATGTGCGAACTCTAACATTTATGTAACGTAGTAATCTTTAGATCAAGCAATACTTTTCTTAAACAAGGGATTCGAGGGATTTCCACATCTCGGTCACAGCAACCTAGTGGATGGTGCACCCAAACATGCCATAATTCAGACTATAAATTTCTCAGCCAATTTTATTCAACTTTTTATAGGAAAGAACGGACTGTATTCTCGCATTCCTGATGTAATTTGTAACTTCAATCCCTGCGTCTCCGAGCGGTGCTGGGAAATCAGAGACCAGTGTGTCGTTGACTTCAATTGCAGACCTATATTCATTGGAATTGACACACGAGCAATACCATTGCGATGTCGAGGTACCAGCATTGGCCATTTCCTTGCAAAATTGTCAGGTTTCAAAATTATATTCCTCAGGCCACTTAAGGCATGACTATCTAATTAAATATGCATATTTTGATAAAATGCTATTTAGAACGGTTTGCTTCTATCAATGATCCTGAAAATTGAACTACAAATGTAGCTTAATGCCCTTGGCAATATGAGTGCATTTTAGAAGCTCAAATTTTCGTCCCGTGACTGATAATTGAGAATTAACGGTCAAAATATTTACTCTATAATGGGGAAAGGATAATGAAGGAGCAACAAGTTCTTTTAGGTACATTTCAGAGGCTATTAAAAAGGTTCTTATAAATTCGCCTTGTGTGTGTGTTTACGTTATAAAATAAAGGGAAAAGGGTCACGTGACTTATTAATTGGTTAAATAGCTAATAGGATGAATAACATTTCCAATCATACAAGGCGAATTTACGATTTACACTGTTTATGTAACATTTTGGTAGTGAAAATTCCTAAGATTAAGGTTTGCAACCCTTCCCCATTTAGGAAGACGTGTTTTGTGACGTCATTGACGAAGCAATGTCACGTGTTCTCTGAAATCACATTTCACATGTTTTTTTTCGTTGAGCCACATTCGTAGTTCACTTTTCAGGAGCACTGATGGAAGCAAACCGTTCTAAATAGCATTTGCTAAAATATGCATATTTAATTAGGTAGTCATGCCTTAACTGGCCTGGGTTCACTCAAAGACATACACTACACGAACACTTGCTAGGAAGATCTAGTGTTCAACACATTGTGTCATGGGTTTTGCAACAAAATCAAATGAACAGTCCTCTTAAGCCTCCACGGTTGGAGAGCGGCTCTCAATTAAGTTCTGCTAAGGGTAACGTTCCTGATCAACCCCGACACCATATCCGACCGCACCCTTACATTTAAGGACAAACTACACACGATAAGAATTGAATGCTGATGCGCTTGAGACCTACAAACACCCGTCGGATGTAAGGACAATCGCACTCCCATACCATGGTTAGGACACTCCTTTTCTTGTTCTTTACTTTTGGACCAATTTTTCGTACAAAATATATTCTTAATAAAATAACTATGTCTAGTCTGTCTGTTATGTGTCTCATCAGTTCGTAGCGCTGTAAGAGTCGATCAGATCAAAAGCTACCAGAGCTGGAATCAACTAAGTTATAACAAACAACTTCCGGTAACCCTTGCAAGTGAGGTGATGCCATCATTTACGCGCCTCTGGTACCCAGTGGTTTCTCCTTCTGTAAGGCAGCCGGTTTTAAGGTACACCTGTAGGAGATATTATTGCTCGTTTGCAGGAGGTCGCGTTGATGGTCAAGAATTTTATTGCATTGCCACCAACATGGTCGCCTTGTCACGTGTTGAAAACCAAAAACTGGAACAAGAGCATGTCCTACATAGAGGATATTACATGGCCGGAGGAGATACGAAATTTCTCTTCAAGGGTTAAATAATATTCAGTTGTTCGCGAAATTTCGTATCTCCAGCGGCCGTCTAATGTTCTATTTATTAGAAAAATGCCAAAGAAATACCAAAGCACTACAATTTAATTTAGTTTTTGCTGTGAAAGGGGTTATTTATTATGTAACCACAGCAACGGTGAAGATGTCACGTTTTCGCCTACCGCGAAGGCTCAGCTGGTATTTTAGTGATGTTTATGTGATAAAATTTAAGATATTGTTTTATCGTTTTAAGAAAGGGCGTGACAGGAGTACCCGTGCTCACAGAGCAAGGGCATGAATCAACCATAAACTCAACCTACAAATGGATTTGAGCCGGACACACTGGTGCGAGGCGACTGCTCTCACAACTAAGGCACCCTTGCTGCTCTTCTTGGAAACGTTGTAAAATACAAAGTACAGTTGAACCTCTCCACAACGGCCACCTTGGGGACAGAAGAAACTGGCCGTTGTAGAGAGGTTTAAACAAGAGTAAATACCGTAAAATTCCGAAAAATAAGCCCCGGCGCTTATATTTTTCAAAGGCCCTTTTTGAGGGGCTTAATATTTTTGGAGGGGCTTATATTCGGACGGGCTTATCTACGGAGGGAAATTTGCGTTTCAAAATCGATTGGCCAAATTGTAAAGGGAAGGAAATTTGCCATTTTTGCTTTGTTTTTCTTTGTACTCGAGGGCAAATTCCAAGTACAAGCCCCCCCCCCCCCCGGGGGCTTATATTCGGAGGGGCGATTTAACAGAGGGTTTTTTGCGTTACGATTTTGGGGGACTTATTTTCGGAATTTTACGGTATATAGACTGTCCGCAAAAAAAACTGACCGTTGTAGAGAGGTGGCCGTTGTGGAAGGGTGACCGTTAGTGGAGGTTCGACTGTACACGTTTAGACCACTTGAGAAGTGACTTCATGAAATAAAGACGCCCTTCACGTTTTGCTTTCTGCATTCTCCTTTGCTTACTTTACGGCCCAAAGTCGCTATATTAGGTTTGGTCGGAGAGGCCAAAGTATTGAACAAAATACCGCGATACATGAAATATACCAGTTTAGTGCCTGTGTTTGCAGCTGATTGTTTGTATTGTTTTCGATCAAGGTTGTCTAAGACCCCATTAGCGTTTAGGCCAAGGGCTTATTACTACTTTACACACAGGAACAGAATGTTTACAGGTAAGCAAAGTTTAAAAGAGATTGCCCGCATAAGTTCATACAAAGCAAAAAAGTTCAACTTGAAGCAACTTTTTTATGTGTTGGTTTTGTGTCCATGTTTTTTTTTTTTTGCAAATTTGCAGCACAACCATCTAAACCGAGGGTCTTGACGGTTGCGATTGAAAAACCAGAAATCAGAAATTATGATGATGATGATGATGATGATGATGTTGATGTTGATGATGGCAAAGACGACGAAGATGACACCCAGCATGATGACGATAATGATGACGGATTTGTCCATGAAGACATTGATGATGATGATGATTCTGATCAAAAAGTAAATGCACCTGTCCCTTTTCTGGGGACAGAAGAAAGTGGCCGTTTGTAGAGAGATGGCCGTTGTTGAGAGGTTTAAGCAAGAGTCAATGTATGGGCTGTCCACCAAAAAAACTCTCCGTTGTGAGATGGTCGTTAGTGGAGGTTCGACTGTATCATGAATGCGAGCATCACCCTTGTTCCTGGGGATTTTCTCGCCAATCCCAATATTTACGTAAAGAGGTTGCAAGAGAAAAGGTTGCAAGAGTTAATGAAATGATCACCTTAGGGAAAATGCTTCCATCTTTATCAGCTAATTCTTTACAACTTTAAGCAAATGTAAGAAGATCATTCTAGAGAATTTGTATGTGGTTATTGGGGCTTACAGGGTTAATAAAATCTACGAAAAAAAAGTCTGTATAGCAGAGGCCTGAGAAATGGCGACGAAGGCCGCAAGGAGAAAAAGTCTCCCACGCATGTCCTCTTCCCTCTCGCGTGTCGCTCTCGTGTCCTTATTGTGCATCCACTGTGCATTAATAATTATACGCGATCAAACGAGTTAACAAATTAATGTTAGGCAAAGTACTTCAAAGGTAAGGTCGTAATTTTGTTTACGTTTGAAACATTTTAAAGGGACACAGTCAGCTGATGCACATGCGCATTAGATACTATTTCTTAGTTGATTTACATGTCACAAGACACGCGCGTGAAACAGAAAGTGAGAAGCGTATCCGGAATACTCAAAACATACCGGTGATTATAGGCCCTAAGCCACATGAGAGCACACATTTTTTAATATACCATTAAGAATTCACCGATGGATTTGTCCAGGAAAAGCCGAACATCGACGAATACTTCTGAATTCAATCATCAGCAGAGGTGAGAAAGGACACGGAGTCTGCATGAATAATTGTCGAAGGTTCAAGATCGAGAAAGCTTGATTTTTCCTAACACATGTAACCTTTTCCATCAATTTTCCAAATACATATAACGATTATTTGCTCGCCAATGTTATTGATTCATTTCTTTTGTTATTTTGGTAAACGAAAGCGATTTCTCCCGCCCGGCTCCTACGCGTTTCTCACCTCTTCTTTTCACGCTCCTTTGGATACTGTTTTTAACCAAATATGATAAAATAATGTCCGGGATGGGTTAAGTTTGTTCAAAAAAGAGGTTTTGCGTAAAGGATCGAGGATCGACAGAAACACTAGGCAAGATTGAAGCGGATTTCTAGATGTAGCCGACGCGTACATTTGATTTCGGGTTGAGGTAAACTCTTTTCCAACCGGCAAAAGTAGTGTCCAGGTCAGCGCGGTCACATAGCTGACTTACTAAACATTTTAAAAGTATACAAAAAAAAAGTTCTCAGTGAAACTGCAAACTTTCCGTCGCCATTTGCCAACACCTTTCCTCGGGCGAGAAGCATTTTTTAACGACAAGATG
Organism: Porites lutea; assembly: GCF_958299795.1. NCBI lineage: Eukaryota > Metazoa > Cnidaria > Anthozoa > Scleractinia > Poritidae > Porites > Porites lutea. Next base: position 4,858,369 of record NC_133211.1, read on the forward strand.
CTCTTTTAATATTTTGAGAAATGTGAAAGGAGAATACACATTCAAAAAGTATTTTAGACATAATTGGCGGTGTTGTTACGTCACTGTAAATAAAATCCCACTACCAGCTACATGTAAGAAAGCCTATGATGAGGCAAGAGCAAAAAACACAAAAACAAAACATGGCAATCGGTTTTGTTGTGCCTTCTTTCCTTGTCGTTCGTTAAATTTTCGCATGTTTGTAAGACTGTCATTAGTTGTGCGTGTCCGCACGATATGAAAATGCTTGGGTAGGTAGCTTTTTTAAGCTGATTAATCATTGGTCATAAGTATGCAAGTTGCAAAAACTGAAGTAATAAATCTGCGATATCGGACATAGTCGAGTAAGGAAAACCAAGCCCGGAAAAGCACCCTTATACTCTGTCTACTCTAGGGGTGTTCTACAAAACAACATACAAAACGAACACCATACTTTTTATGTATCTTAAGCATTTTTGGTCATTTCTGATAATGTTTCGTTTCGTTAAAAATAATACAGACAAGTAGGTTTGTTCTCAGCTTACCATATTTCAAAACATGTCATTGAAATAATAGTGTTCGATAGAAGCTGTCAAAGTTACTCGCGGTGAGATCATGATATTTTAAAACTTTATTGGCATGCTCAAGTCTATTGTTTCTTTTGTTCATCCCTTTGAATATTCTCGCACTTTTTTTAAATTTCCTCTACAGAGACAAAACCACGTGTGGATGGTTACGTAATTTACGCCAGTTTCATAATATTGTTTGTTTTAAGAACCTTAAGTGAATCTCTTAGCGAAGAAGTAAATATGATTTTTGCCAAGATTTATCTTTTGCATCATCAAAAGCGTGCGCAAAAAAAGAACTGACGGACAGTTGAGATGGCCGTAGTTTACTGGTGTCTACACTGCCTTAATTTAAATTCTGTTTATCAAACACGTGAGTACGGTCATGCACGCGTGATTATATAAGAACGATTACATAAGTACAAGTAAAGCACAGCCGGTAATCAAAACCGAAACACAATGATTTTCACTCATTCTGCGCCGAATGAATGTCAAGTTACTTCCTTCTTTTGAGCAAGAAGTGCTTGAAACACCATTTGTCGTTTTCGGCCACAGTACTGTATTTATCAGTTACAAAACAGCTGTAACGGTGGAAGAAGAGTTGAAATGAATATTTTTCTACCTGTTCGGTTGAATTTTAATTTTATTACGGCCGAGTATTTATAACTTATCGCTAATGACGGAGCCGTTGGAAGCTTACAGCGAGCTCAGTTCAGGATCAGGGGAGCAGCGTCCCAAAGAAGAGCCACAGTTTTCGCTCACGGAGGAGAACCTAAACGAAGGCGCAGAGAAAATCAGTCATGGTAGGCAGTCAAGGGAAAGCCAGCAGCCACAGTGTGACTCTGAAATACACGAAATTTTTCAAGGACATTCTTTTGATATGGCTAGTGACAGTTGTATAGAAATGGTAAAACCAACAATTGCTTGCTCGATAGTGGATTTTCAAAGGCGAGCTCTTCTGAAAGAGAAAGCAAATAAAATGATGAGATGCAAGGAAACAGCATTATTGCACTGTCCGCTTTGTAGCTGTTTTTACGTTGCACCTATCACGTTAACCTGTGGACACACGTTATGTAAGGACTGCATTTTGTCGGACAATGTTGATCAGATTCTGGCTAACATCGACTGTAAACAATGTGGATCTAAAAGCAATATACAGCAGCGTTCCGTAAACGTACTTGTTACTTATCTAATTCAAAAATGGTTTCCGCACGAATATGAAAGTGACGTGAAGAAACTGGAAGATATCCAGCGGGGCAGACTACAAGATGGAGAACAAAGAAAAGTAGTTGAAACTCTGTCGGGTGTTCTAAAAAATTCACCTTTGAATTTTAAGGCATTAAAGTGGCGAAGTCAAGCGCTATATCAGATGGGAATGTTCGGCCAGGCACTGAAAGACGCTGAATTGGCTTGCATGCTAAGGCCTTTTCTTCCTCAGGCCTTCTATCAGAGAGGGCTGATTTCGGTCGCTATGGACAACCACGAGGAAGCTGCATTAAATTTCGGGCGCTGTGTTGGTCTTGACTCGACCACTTCGGAATATTATGTACAACTTTTGTCGAGTCTGACTGAGGTTTTACGATCGGAAAGGTGTGTTCTTGGTAAAGAGGGAATCGCGGAACACTATGCGACTGAATTGACAAGCGAACGTTCCAAGAACACGGAAAATAAAGTATGTAACGAATCGGAAAGTGACAATATTGAAAAGAATTCACGTGTTTTAAAAAGCACGAAATCAATCATCAGCAGCAATCCTTCTTCTGTTCGGTCTGATTCTTACCAGGGAAAACAGACTGATCTAAAACGTCCATCAGAAAAATGTACTCTATCGTCCACACCAGAAAATACCTTCCCATCAAAACGCGTAAAACTTTCCAATCTAAACGCGGGCGAAACATTTATTACGAGAAAGGAGGGAGACTTAGAGCAAGAATCCATTACGACAAAGTGTGAAGACTCGATGCAAGAGTCCATTAGGCGAGAAAAGGACGATTTGACGTGCGAGATATGCTACAGTGTTCTCTTTCAACCAGTCACCACAACTTGTGGCCACACGTTTTGCCGAGATTGCTTGCAAAGAAGCTTGGACTTCAAGCCTGACTGCCCTTATTGCCGTCAGCCTCTCGACTGTGTAGTTGCCAGGAACTATCAAGTTACCAACGTCATAAAAGAGATCACCGAGAAACTATTCCCTGACGAATACGCGGCGAGGGAAAGTTGGTTCGCCAAAGAGAAAGCGAGTTGGAAAGGGTAAGTTCCGAAAGTGATTGCATAATATTTGAGCGGGCTTTCCTTAAAAAAGTAGTTAAAGCAAAAATAGAGTTTAATGGACGATGGCTTACTGTTTATTAGTCTCTCAGGAATCTTTTGGCAGGGTTTTCGATATATTGCAACGAGTTTTCACATCATTACTGAAGCGAAAAACAACTTAAAAGCTAATTCATCATTTAAAGTCGACGCCGAAGTCCGTCTTCTGTGCAATGATTAAGCGAAGAAAGACAAACTGAGCAGATGGACTTGTTCTATTGTAACTAATGGAAATAGCTAATGATTACTGGACAATGTGGCCCAAAACATTACCGAGCTAGCTCAATTACCCGGTCGTATCGATTCATTTCATCAGTATTAGAGCAAAGTGACAGACAAAAACAACTTCTATAACCTCCGTTAATTTATCTCAATACATGATTATTGTCGCGAACATTGCCGGTAAAAAAATGAAACAGTCGTCTCGCATAAGTTTCCGGCTCGCGAGAAAAACGTGCAGGTGACCGTAAAAACATGTGTACAGGAACGTGACTAAGAATATGCTACGATCCTTCATTTGTAAGAATATAATTCGACGAAAAAGCCACTCACGTTGACTGGCACACGTAAACAAACCTTTGCGGTTAACGCACTTCGAGGTTCGGCTCTGTGGTCAGCAAGTGTTTCTTAATGTCCTTTGAAGTCCCATACCTGTGGCGGTACTGCCAAAAAAACTATATGGGCATTTTCTGTCTTTTGAGGACACGGGATTACATTAAGTGTTTAGTCTTGCAGGTTGTAGGTGCTTTGGAAAAACAATCTATTGATCAAGGGTCTGTACTTAGCGTTAAGGTAGATTGCCACCGTCGCGCAATTTTTACGTGCGAACGCATTTAAAGTTAACGCGCGTAAATAAATAGAGTAATGTATGCAAGGTAGCGTGTAAACGTAATGGTTGAACCTCGCCCCTTTTACGTTTACGTGCGGCCTTTCATACATCGCCTCTTTTCTAACACGCATAAATAACGCGACAGTTGAATTGAAACTTTACACCCTTTGATTCCCCAAAGTAAAAAAAGATGGTAAAATCTGGATAACAAACACTTCAAGGAAAACCGATGACGCAGATTCGTATAAAAAGGCAGTTTTTCTTTCACTTCTGTAAATGCATATTTTTCTAATTCTTAAACGATTGGCTCGGTTTTTACTTTACATCGGTGAATTTTAAAATTACGATTTGATGCATGACCTTATCAAAAGGATCACAAAGCCAAAGTAATACTCTTGTTAAAGGCGGCAGTACGTCAAAACCATAATCTTTTCCCTGGTACATGAAAGTACCCCGGGGGATTTCACTGCGAAACTGCCCGGTGGTACGTGTATAAACATTTTAGTAAAGCGCCCTTTAATACAGGAATTGAAAATCCTGTATTGGGTAAGATCGGTAAGGATTAGTCGTGTAGCCTAGGGCAACAAGGCTGACAAAGAGTAGCTGCCGGTGACAAAAGTCCCGAGGATACAGCACAATAACTGTGGACAAATTCTTAAAAGAGAAGTTTTGAGTCACAGTTTTGAAACGTATATACTTATCTAGAAATTTGTCGTGCGTAATCCATGTCGAAAAGTCTCCCTAGAGATTAATATTCCTCGTTTGTTTGTTTGTATTTTTTTAAAAGAAATATTTTAAGGATTTCCATCAAACTAGAAAAATCGATCTAACTTTCTCAAGATGCAGAAACCGAGTCGTGCCCCTTGAAACTACCATCTGTAATGCAAATTTAGACTCTTCAGCATTGTAATCATTCCTGATTGCTTTTAATTTAAACGACGCCGGCTTTAATTTTGATTGCACGTGTTCCTCAAAATATCACTGAGCGAGACGAACGTATCAATACAACCCATTAACCTGGTGGCCGATGATATAGGATCTTAATGTTAGTAAACTCAAGGCAAATTTTATGCGCCTTTGACTTTCATTTCGGCTGGCGTTTTTGTTACATTTAGGCATGAACTCAAAACTAAACTTCACATAGCCTGACACGTAAAAATAATTCTATTATGCAACTTACTTTTTCGAAACACGTCAGCGTGAAAAACCCTCGAACAGAACGTTACGCGACTGTCGCACCATTTTTTACATGCATTTTCTTAAAATGTAATCTGAATTAGGATGTATTCCATTTCGAGTTTCTAGTGTGTAGGAAAATGAGGGGTGTTCACTATCGTACCGTACTAATAGTCCTTTCAACAAAAACAATTTAATATATCTCGATAATTTGTGGAAAAGTTTTGAGAGCGATTTCGTCACATGTCAATGGATGCTAAGCAACAGCGACCATACGTCGTGTTTTCTAACAAATAGCTACGTTGAAAAATTACATAACAAAATGCTATAATCTTAAGCTTATCGCTAATGCAGTGTGTCATTTCCATGATGGGCAGTTTGTGCGAAACCAGTAACTTACAAGTCCATCGCTGGAGGGGAATGAGTATCAATTAAAACGCAATTAGAAATTAGACACTAGAGTGTCCACGAACACAAATTACACCAGAAATTCAGCTAAAACTCTTAAAATTAGCGCAATGAAGCCGTTGCAGGGGAAAGTCAGCGTGCCAACGAGCACGCCGCGGCCGGCTCTCGCTAACACAATCTTAGATGCCATTTTGGCTCTTTTCATGATCCCAAAAGTTACACTGGCCATCAATCACAATCGTTTACACATTCTCTGTTCTTAAATTAAGCAGTCATGTGCTTTCGCTTTTCTAACATGAACCTCATCACGAATGAGTCTTAACCAGATTGGCCACTTAGCACTTGACCATATTTCTAGCTTTTGTATACATCTCATCTCAGTTCATCTGACTTTTCCTGTTTGAAGTTAGCCTACGTAGAATGTTTCGAACTGTTTTGTGTTGTTTTGAATGATGCTGATAAAACGTTAAATCTTGTTTCAGGTGCGGGGTCGATGATAGCGTTGATGTTCCCATCTTTGTTTGCATGCTGGCATTCCCTTCTCTGAAGTACCCTCTACACATTTACGAGCCTCGTTACCGCCTGATGATAAGACGATGTGTTGAGCTAGGATCCCGTATGTTTGGCATGTGCATGAGCGACCCGGACTGTGGATTCTCGGAATATGGTACCATGCTTTACATCGAGAACATGGAGGCGCTTCCTGACGGACGCTGTATAATTCAGACTACGGCCAGGAGAAGATTCCGCGTCATTTCACGTGTTTATAGAGACGGGTATAACACTGCGAAGGTTGAATGGCTCGACGATGAAATACCAACCTCATGCGCTGAAGAAAGGGAACTCGAAGCACTAAACAACGATTGCGGAAAATTGCTGGAACTTTGGTTTAACAGTTTAACTCAAATGCAGCAGAATTGTATAACAAATGCAATTGGACCTATGCCTCGCATTAACTCGGAGAGCCCAGTGTCTAGTTCTAATGGTTCTTCTTGGGAATGGTGGGCGTTAGCTGCTATCCCTCTTCAGGATAAAGCAAAGTTGATCATATTATCGATGAAGTCATTGGAAGAGCGGCTTCGAAGTATTCGCCGCTTTTTAGAGCTTTTAATAACTATGAGTTCGGGAAATGATTTAGGAGAAAAGTAGCGTCGCTGTCGAGCTAGTCACCACACAAGTTTTGCACTTCGTCATTACCACGATTCTTGCTGGTAAACCAAACGATCCAGAAAATGCTTGCACACAAATTTCGGCTTAGTCTTCTTGATGCTACTGTATTTTTTGAGTGAAAGAATAAGCTTTTTTGTTACCATTTCAGCGAGATTTTTTTAAAAGTAACGCTTTAGACCGTGACTAGGAGAATAAACTCAAAGTCGGCCTATCACCTGTTTTTTGTCCTGTTTTTCCTTTAAGATGAAGAAGACATCGTATAATGATACAATATATGTCTCTGCATCTTTTACGTACTGTTACCACTGTCACCTGTAGCCAGTTTCATCACTGGTTTGTTTGGTTTTTTGCCAAAAAAAAAGTAAGATCAGTAAGACAACGATGGAATTTCTGGCACTTACCTGGAGGAGGAGGCCACTTAAGGAAGTTTGCGTAGAAGTGTGTCGCCGAGGGCACAAAACCCCAACCCAGTTTAAGTCAAAATTCGTTCATTTCGTTACCCTATTTAACACAAGAGACCTCTTTCGCGCATTCCATTTCGCGTGCGGAACTAAGTATTTCTTTTAATTCTGACATCACAAAATTGAAAGTTAGCACCACAAGCATGCAGACCGCGCACCGCCAACCTACTATCTATTGGAATCTCCCGACAGGCATTTAGTGTTTTTTCTTGAGAAAATTTGAATTTTGTAGCACATGGGCATAAGCAGACAGCGAAGTGATGATGATAATGAGAATAATAGTAACAATAACAATAATAGTAATAGTAAATTATTTCTTATAGACCATTAGCGCTTTACAATAAATAAATAGGGTTTGGAAATACAAGAATTCAATGTTGATAAAATTTTTAAAACATTAAATTTTAAAATATATTAAAATCGTAAACATGAAGTAAAGATGTGCTTTTTGCTTTCTCTTTAAACATGCTAAGATTAAATTTGTATCGTATTCCAGAGTTTGGTGGCATATAAAAAAATTTGGAGATGTATTCGTAAGGACGAACTCAGAGATCCTCTTAAAAGTAGGATGAACCAGATAAACTAGTTAACCCTTTAAAGCCTAAGGAGTGGTCAGTATGAAATTTCCCCTTATATCAACGTTTTATAAAACCGCGTGGTCATAACAATTGAGGTTATGGTCAGGGAAGATTAATCTTATACTTTTTAGTTATAGATACCTACTAAGATAAATTCCCCCCACTACTTCTGCTGAAAACAAATAAGGACAACAAATGAGAATTTGAATTTTGATATTAGGGTTAAGAGGGTTAACAAGAGGAGAATAAGCCGATGAACAGACGGAGTGTCAAGGTGTTGACAGTGATTCACAAAGAGCCTTGACATAGGAGTATTTAGAGAGTAAACAAGTTCGTTCCATTGATTTTTTTATTGTTTTACCAGGGGAGTTTTTTGGAAATGGTCAACGAAAATTAATTGTCGTTCTTTTTTGTCAAAATAATACTTAACTGCAAAGCTCATTCACAGGAAACTGGAGTTTCAGGACATTCTTTGAATTTAAGGCACAGGGTCCACAGGAGCCCAGTTTGAACACATGAATTACTTTTTTTTAATGTCTTACCTTGTACGTATATATACCCTCATCGCTTCGCACAATTGAATAAGCCTAATTCCGGATCTTTATGGCCATTCGGAACAGATTTCCGACTCCGGCATTTTGAAAATAAAGAACTGCTTGGCCATTTCTTCGCAACTTCGTGGGTGCATAACTTTCCTGACTATGTATTCTTTAAGAGCCCTCTGTCCTGAGGTCTGCGGCATATATGATGCGTGACGAAACTGTAACGCGTGGATAACGTGATCCAGGAGGGAGTCATAAACTCGTGAGCGCGGCTGTCCGATGTGCCTGGCCATCGTGACGTCACAGCAAAGTGAAGCGTACGACGAGCAGAATTTTCGAAAATGGCGGTGTTATTGTTTTTCATGTGAACACTTTGAGCTTATTTTTTCCCGTGTCATGAAGCAGCAATGTGGTTTCTCTTTTGATCGAGGATACCATTACCTTATATTCCAACGGAAGAGGTAAGTGCATTTTGATTACTACGTGAAAATTCTGCAAAAAAGGTTTCTGAAGGGTTTAGGTGAGTCTCCAAGTTAGGAAAATTATGGGGGTGCGGTGCGACCTTTCGCTCGACAAAAACCCGTTTTTCCCTGGATAAAAAGCATGAGAAAACTTGTAGCTTTGCTCCAAAGTAGTTTATATCTCACAGAATCCATATAGCATATAATAAATGTCAGGGAATGAACCACAAAAATGATCAGTGTATTTATTCGAATCAGTTTCCTCCGTTATAATTTTGCAATCTTGTTGAAGTGAGGTTGGTTACGAAAATTTGTTATAAATGAGCTGTTTTGTAGTTATTTCGGTTCTTCAGTAAGACGTATAGAAGTATACTGAGTTGTTAAGCTTATTATGACCTCGTAAAAGCCCGATCGTGAAGAAGTTCACTCTTTTTGAGGCACTACGTACCATATTTAATCTAAATATTTGTTTAGCCCTTGTAAATTTTTGTACACCTTCTGAAAGTTAAATTATATATTAGGAAAGCCCCGGCGGTGGGGGGTAACACTCTTGAAACAAGAGACCAACAGGATAATTTTAAACCGCACTATCAAGCCTGCATGTGTACACATATGTACACTGTATTTCACTTTCAATACCCTCTCAACATCTGGTAGTATAATGCATCAGTCAATTGAAACCCCGGCCTCCTGATCCCTGAGACTTAGCGGTGAATTTAACATTAACACCACTAATTTTTTCCCTTCCCGAGCCAAGTAGTTTGTTAAAAGCACCTTATGGCAGGGAATTAGTAGTTGTAGTTCTAGGTTTGATTTAAACCGCTCTCTTCCATCTAGTACTCTGTATTTATTAATTTTATTTTCAAACCAATGGACCTGTTAAAAGAAACTCTCAACGGCATTCCATCCAATTCATGAGAAATGTCATCCACTAGCTGAACTTTGTAATTGCTAACAGCGCTTCCAACTGTCGGTTAGCCTGAGATCATGCCCTCTCCCTATTATCCCTTTATGTCTCTCACCGGAAGATGGCATGATACATTTCTTTGTCGGATCACATGTAAAAAAGCCAGAATCTGGACTTTTTTCTGATTGGATAGGAAACAATGCGGATGATTTGCGCTGCTCCAATTGGCCAAAATGCCACCATCCGTTAGTTGTGGTTGATTTCAGTCTGCATTTTTGCTTGCGTAATGAGCAGTGAATTCACACGCGAGTTTGTTATAAAATTTCTGCCGGTTCAGTTTTCTTGAATTTGAAGAATGCGTAAATAGAAATTTCATATTTTCCATCTCATTGTATACTAAAAAGTTGCAGTCAAAAGTTCACTGATCATTTGAATGCAATTTGATACTGGCTACAAGTTACAGAAACGACAAACGGGTTCACTTTTCAAATAATCAATTCATGAATGGAATCTTGACCTTGATTGACTGTAATTCCTCCTTCAGAAACCTGCGAATTATTCTGAGCAATCTTCGCTTTCACAACACCTTTCAGTTCGTAAAATATGTTGTGTCAGCCTAATTTTTTTTTCACTGCTTTCGAAGTCAACGAGCTCTAACCTGTAAATTCTTTATTATTTGTAGCTGTTAAATAAAGGTATGGCAGCTCCAGCTAGCAGTATTTCATCACAAAAACAACACATTTAAAAATTTTTTTTAGGAAGCACCATCTGAACATGGACGTACTTAAAAATGTTCTTTTCCCTAAAATTTATTTCAAAAGAGACATTAAAATATGATTCCCGTATGGTAAACGCTTATTGGCTAATAACATGACAGGTCAAGAAGACGTTACATTATGTAAATTAGGGGGCGGTTAAGAGCTTGTTAAATGAATGCATCAGGTGTTATTTTTTTTCCCTCTCGAGCCAAAGAAACAAAGAAGCAAAAAAAAAATTACGCCTGATCTCAGGTTATCTGTCGGTTTACTTTCGTTTTGCAGTGTGCTTTGCAGTACAAAACAGTATATAAATCGTAAACAGGTTTTCAGTAGTATCTATGGTGGTATGGACTAGAAAGGTGTATTGGTAATGCTAATCATTTTCTGTTTTTTCTACAGGATTAACACTACTTAGACCAACGACGTTTCCAAGCTTACATCTGTTACATGTAAACAGAATTGGAGACTAGACTGGCAGGCCTCTCATTATTACTTATTCTCTTGGCCTCTACATCATCGTTCGATCAAAAAATTTATGGTCACTCCAGAACATAACATTTGATCATCTACTTGTTCTTTTTTTTGTTATTGATAATGTGATGAGGATTTATACCTAGAAATTATTTTGGTGAAACTGCTCACAGACAGGATTTTAGAAGAAAAATAATGAATAATGTGTTTTAACCACCATAGCCTTCAAGTCAATTCATCACTGAAAGCTTTAGCCTGAGAATGCAGACAGATTTCCAGTTGTATTTTTTAGTGACGTGAAACTACAACCCAAAATGTTTTGTTTAATTTGATTATTTTTGTCCAGCTCTAGTGCTTCTTGTACTGTCTTAAGTAATATGACCTGTCTAGACATTTTTCCTGACCTTTTCTTTTATTTAGTAAGATTATCTTGCATAGTTCCATGGAAAGTAAAGAAAAAGTGTTAATAAAAGATTTACACTATAAGTATTTTGTTGCTGGGATACTTGGGTATCAGCTCTAGAAGCATAATTTCAAGTGAGGTAGATATACTCCCACATAACAACAGACTTGGGAAATAGTTTCCTTATATACTTACCTCTGAGGAGCAAATGGAGCAATTATTATTTACCAACGAAAAACTTACACCCGAATAGCTTCGGCAATCCAAGCATGTACAGTGTAGTTTAGGTGAAATGCTTGAATCTGCACTGATAGTTGGAATATGCGGACCCCCACGGAAACAGTTACTCCAGATTTCGAGCGTTTATTGACCAGTTTTAAAGGCGTCCTTATTACCATTTTTTTGGGGGGAAGATTGAACGGTATAGCTGAACCTTGACAGAATATTTGTCCTCTCATTGATACACGATTTGGTACCTTCAAGAACTGTCTCTTCAGGTCGTAAGCCGTTTTCAAGTAAGCTTCAATGTCGCTGTCCAGGTTCGAAGTGAAAATGTTCAAATCGCCGAGTCACTAGCCTTAGCGTTCTGTTCCCAATTCTGAGATATTTTCCACCTATTTATAAACGCCATTGTTTTGATTCTGATTTTTTCTTGAAGGTATTGTTTTCAGTGGAAGGCTCCTGTAGAATCTTGCGTCAGCCCAACTGGCTATAAACGTAGTATGGGTGTAACATATTTCTTAGGCAATTTGTAGACTTAAACTGTATTCAAGCCCCTCTCAAGTCCAAACATTGACATAAAAAGATACCCTCGAATTAATCGTATTACTCGTTTCAATTCGAGAGCTTTATTGTTGGATTAACTGGCTTATTTCTCTTGCCCTTCGCGGCTGACTCGCAAGGTACCTGCGGAAAGTAGTGTTTAAAGCCACTGATCATTTTTATGAAATTGTTATGAGATTTAATTTTTCAAAAATGAGAAAGAGTTTTGACCTCTGTAACTTATGTTTTTGTCTCCAAGCACAGTATTGTGGCGTTTCAGAGTTACAGGCCATTAAAGATGATCTTGGTGATGATTTTTATCGATCGGTAGGAGCGTTTGTCAACACTTTTGAGTCTTGTGGCCAGTGTGTTTTTTGTTTTCAGGTTAAAATTCCGTTATTGATACTTTAAATGATAACATCTGTAGCTTCGCTTTAGTGGTTGAAATGATTTGCTCTACTGTTACTGAGAAATTGGACCGTGAACTTTTCACGACAAGCATTTTGTTTACCTTCTTTCAAACCTTCCCGGGCGGGCTTGAACGTGACGTCACGATGGCCAGACACATCGGATTTTCATTCGCCAATATCTGCTCTAGTGCCCAGGCCTTAGTTTATGACTCCCTCCTGACGTGATCGAAATAAATCATTGGTTTTCAACAACAGGTTTTTCAAATTCTCTGATCTGGCCCTGTGCATTTGGGGGCCTGTTCGGCTCGCGTGAACAGCGAGCTCAAATCACACTTTGCGGCCAGAGCGGTATAACTATAACTACGTGTAAATTTTGAAAATAAAGCGATTTCTTTACCGTATGCTAAGTAATCTTTAGGTCATTTTCCCCTTTGTTTAGGCAATATAACTTAAGTTTTAATCCTGCCTGAGAAAGCGATCTTGTCCGAGCAGCGAAATATAATATCTCAGCAGCATATTAAAGATTTTAAGAACCTTGCGCAAATCAATTTCACATGCAATTGTTTTAGGCACTGGTGAGAGATGGGATGGATCTGAGTTACCTACGTATTATATTCTTTTCATTTTTTACTTTTAAAATTCTCTTTTCCTTTCCTTGACTTAAAAAATTCACTTTTCTATTTGTTTACTTTTAAAGTTTAACAACGTTCTGGATTTAAAGCTTTCAGTAAATGAACGAAAATAGGTCCTTACTTCTTTTTCACACTTTGGGTTCATCATAAAAAGTCCAGTAGATGTCCAATAGTTTGTACTTTTAAGCTATATAATGCCTAGACCGTTTGCCAGTAATTTTCTTGTTGTCCAATGAGGAGAAAGGAGAGTCCATGAACAAAATTAGCTCCTTACTGGATTTCCACAAATTCGTTTTAGTTATTAAACATCTAGTACAGTCCAATAGGTTGTATCTTCAGGATATATAATGCCTGGACCGTTTGCCAGTAACTTTCTTGTAGTCTAATGAGGAGAAAGGAGAGTCGACCAAGGCATCACGGCCAATGCCATGATCACTAGCAAGCGTATCATTTTCATCAATATCCCGCTCTAAGCTTGACACCGGAATGTCTTCAATCTCTCCGGGAACTGCTTGCTTTAGAAGCGCTTCCTGCATTTCCTTTTTCCCAAGAAGATCTCTTGTGTCCCCTTGTTTTGCGTCCTCATTGTTCTCTACGCTGCCATCGTATGCACTGGAATTGATGGTGAAGTCGTCTTTAAGGGCGTCGCGGATGAAGTCTTCAACTAGCGAGACATTCCTTCGAAATCGATCGATATTGAACGGAATCTCGCTTCGTTTGTCTATAGTGATCTTATCTAAGTCACTGTCGCTGTCTTCGTTTGAGTCTTGTTCGCTGTCCCCTTGATCGCCTTTCTTTTTCGACAAATATCCTTTCACTTCGTCAATGAGAGAAAAAAGCCTTCTTTCCAAGTTAGAGATCTCTTCGAGTTTCTCATGCACTTTTCCTTTCGTTTCATCGCTACCTGCAGCAACAGTGTCATGCACTTGCTGAGTGGCATCGCTGCCCAAATGGCTTGCGATTTCCTTCTGAACGACTTCATCGATCAGTTCCTTAGCAGTAACAGCATGATACTGACTACCACCAGCAGCAGGATGTGCAGCAGCAGCAGCTGCCCGTTGTTTCTTCTTGTGAAGTTTCTTCAGCGCATTGTCCACCGCCTCACGAATTCCCCCTTGGTCGGAATAACTGTTCTCTACCTTATCTTTGAGATCATCAGCAGTCAGCAGTGTATGTTCCTTGAATGCGTCCATTACAGGAAATGCAGCTCTTTGATCTGTGTCCTCTTGTTTTTCTTCATCCTTCAACAGGTTAGTTTCAACATTTGAGCCCAACAGGTCGTCCCCAAGCCCTAGATGAAGTCCCATTATATCATCTAAAAACGGAAAAGATATTTAAGATTTAATAGTTGAAACCAAGGCACAGAAACATCGGTAGTTAGAAAAGTAATGCCATGGAACTACTCTTGTGGATTAATTCCCATGTCTTGGTATAGCTCTTTGTCCGAAATAATTGAATCACATAGCAAACACTACTAAAAACGTTTAACCCCTGAGGAGTCAGGACCTTAAGATATGACTACGAGTACGAGTCCCGGAAGGTACTTTGTGAAAATTCAGCTGAGGTGTAAGCATATTTTCTGAAACTCTTGCCTTAGTCCGGACCGAAATATGAGATTTTCCCTACCCTATTTCAGACCCAAACAGTGAAACGCTTAAAACCAAGAAAAAGTTATCAAATAGCACTACGGTTAATTGACTTTATTCCCCTTCAGTGCAGTTTTCTAAATAGCCTCGACCGGAGCAATGATTGCTCCGGTCAAGGCTATTAAGACAAATACAGTACATTCGTGAAAATTTGTTAAGCCGGGTGGCCTGTGCAAAACACATGGATATTCGCAGCATATCGTTACTCACTATGGTAAGTAATTTTGACAAACCTCGTTTAGACGTTTTCGAAGCCGTCTTTGGATCGGACAATACTACAACAGCCATGCAGAAAACATTTGCAGCAATCCATGCACACTTCCAATACATAGTGGATTCTTCAAATCAAAAGAGAGTAGTCAAAAGCGATGAAATTGACTTGGTGACGCTCACTTAGTGATGTAGATTTAGCATGTTGGAGTAAACATAGCAATTCAAAGACGGTTATTGTAATTTTCCACATATTAATATTCTTCACAAATAATGTCTTTTGATACAGTCGAAAGCTCAAGGTTGCCAGTGTTTCGTAACAGCATGCAAGTACAGATATTGCTTTGACACGCTGTTCGTAACGAATAAAGGAATTTTCTTTATTTCTAATCCGTTTCCAATTAGTGTTACATCCTTCCTCTGCGAGTAGTCAAAGCAAGATCAAGAGCGCACGAAATACGTTCTTATTTTCAATCACATCTAAACAATCATAAATGCATGGACTATACCTTAGTATTGCTGTAGAAGTCTTTCCTTTACTGTAACCAAATCATCTGTCTTCTTGAATTCTCCTTCTAATTCCCGTTTTCCCTCTTAACTATAGGCGGATTACAGATATCTTCTAGCAGAAAGAGCTTATAAATTAGAAATAACTTTTCTGGTATTTTGCTCTCGTATGGCAGGTACCTGTCGAGTGGGACTTACAGACGAAAAAATCTGCGATAAGGGCTTAATTAAAAGAGCTTAGCATAATGAAGCGAACTGGTTTTCGTGAAAACGAAGTTATCGGTGCACCGATGCGGGGTGGTAGTGCATCTTAACTGAAAACGATGAACTATGATGTAAAATGATTTAGCTTCGAGTGCTCACATAAATGATCTATTAACGCATTCAAAACAACCAAAACGACCGGAGCACGAGGGAAGATGCGAATGCATCGATGTGACTACATGAGTAAAGATAATTACCATTTCTCAACACTGCCACTCATAAGTACTTGAATCGATGTTGCCAAGGGGAATTTGAACCCTGAAATAAGGTTGCTTTAAGTTTTTTGTTACTGTTAGCAACCAGATTATGTGTAACCATTTATTGTATTCAGCTACAGACATCACATGTACTGCCGTTCCACTCCCAAAATTAACCTCTGGATAGCCTCACTAGGAATCTTCAGCACGACAGAGACTGAGAGGAAGGAGTTCAATGAGGGATCTTTTAAAACATGCAATGGATCAAGTGAATACCCTCATCATTCTTATGAAATAATAAAGCTATGGAAAATATCTACATGAATTACACTGAATTACATTTCTCTTTTTCTTTTGCACTACGTTTTAGATAAAAATGATAACACCTTGTTAATATTACATTTTTTCTTTTACCACTATCCAAGGTCAAAAAACTTTCAGTCGCCTGGGCACGGTGTTACGTCATGAATGTACTGAAGTTACGAACTAACGCTCTAGAACCTGCAGGAAGTTATTCCTTGTGATTATGTTCTAGGCATGACAATTGCAGCTTTCAAGATATTCCTCTCCAAGCGGACACTAGATGGTAGTGTACCAACGACTTAACAAATAATAGGAAATCAGAGGTTAACCATCAAAGAAAAACTGAAGTACGTCTAACACGTTTTTCCAATAAAGGAAAACGAGACCAGGCTTTACCTTACTTATTGAAAACCCCTCGAAACCAATATAACAGACTTTAACCTGAAGTACATTGGGATAGACAACAGACAATTCGCATCCATGGGTAAGCGCTAACCTCTACGTTTCTGTTCCTCTAGCAGGATACGTGTTGCAAAAATAAGTCTACGCTCAGAACGTCCAGGAGTGAGCTACAATTGTAGGACATCCTCAATCGATATGATTGCCAGCTAGTCCCACACTCTATCGCATACCAGCAATCGAACATGACAGTCGTACTTTAGTCCACCTACTCACACAAAAACGCAAGAGAGTTGAGGGAGGTGAAAAACTTTTTGGTGTAGAGCACGTACAGACCTGACCCGACTGGCGATCAATCGATACACATTCCAAAGTGATTTCATGATTTTTGATTTCGGTCACGCTTGGATAGTTTGTTCCTGTTAGTGCCTTCGAAATTGTGCTACATGGATGGCGATTTATAATGTTCTTGAAGTTTATCGCAAGAAAATGAGATAGTTAAATGTATAAAGCTACAGACCTACATAATGCAAAGTTACATGGAGAGATGTAACCCATAAGGAGTTGATCGTTTTTTAGAAGAATGTTACGCCAGATAACACACTAGACAAATGAAAAACGGCTATTAAGGTACGAAGAATTAATATGTTATACGACCTTAATTATTAGGCAGTTTGTCTTGGTTTTAAGTGCTAAATAGTTTTTAGTTTGTCCGTATTTAAACAGACCTTTAGCCTTAAGGTAACACTACACTAACGTTTCATTTGAATCTAGCAAATGTTTGTTTGTTTAACTTTAAAATAAGCGATTTTCCGTCCCTTCACAACGGCGAATAAACTTCTGCATTTTGAATCTTTTTACCTGACTGGTCTCTCCTTCGAGAGAAAAAATATTTTTTTACCTTTAACACATAACGATTAAAATTCTTGTACAACTTCAAGGTGGTTAGATTCAGACTTAGTCATAACACAATTCAGTTAGCTTTCAAATAACCTATTAATTTACGCTAAAGTTGGATGGCAATCTATTTCGGGTGGCAATGTAGCAGTAATTGACCTATAAAATATATGAATTGAAAAATGACTGGACAAGTAAATATATGATTCCATTCTCTTAGAACTACTCATATGTCCCACGCTACAGGTAATGGTGTTTCACTTCGTTAGTTTCTTTGACCCATGCACTGTTTGGGTGAATGAATATTCAATGAAAAAGGCCGATTTAAGCGTCTACAAACTTTAGGACCAAAAAAACATATTTATGTGTGCTATAAAACGCTTTGCCCGAATAATCCACGGGTCTTAGGGAGGAGGTTGTAAATACAATTCTCGGTCCAATGAACTAGATGTGTAAGGGAAAATACACTGCTGCAAAGAAATGAAAAGACTCTTTCGGAAAATAGCGGACCTAGGGCGTTTTGTTTGTTTGTCTTTTAATTTTCTTATCTCTAATACAGTGTTAGTCTGCCTTAAGACATGTTACATGACAGTCGTTTTAAACGCTGCAACAATGTGCAACTAAATGTTGTTCTTCCGGCTGTGCGAACTGAATTTAGGAAAAAATCAATTATGTACCAGGGAGCAAGGACCTACAATGAGCTCCCGGACTCAGCAAGCATTGCAAATCTTTGGTTCAATTCAAAGAGATGCTGAGGACTGTTATCATGTGATTTTGTTGTATAGTTCATTTCTAAAGTATCTGCCTTTTCATAGTTGGTATTATTCTCATGCATTTAATTTTATAGTTTATCTGGATCCCCGTTAATATCAGCCCTGCTGAAGGGGCACATCCTGTATAAACATAAGTTAATAATAATAATACAGTAGAACCCCGGTAACTCGGACTCTGAAGGGAAACGAAAAACGGTTCGAAGTAGCGGGGAGTAATTTCAGTGTTTTTTTTTTTCTTTTATCAAGGGAAAGAAAATTTAGTTCGAGTTAGCGGGGAATTCGAGCTATCCGAGTTCGAGTTATCGAGGTTCTACTGTAATAATGATGATGATGATGATGATGATGATGATGATGATGATGATGACGAAACCAGTTCCGAGTTGCCTCCGAACTGTACGTCTGTCTTTTTTTGTGTTTTTACTATTAATTTTACTTTCCTTGTGTCATCTCATCATTCTTAATTCTTTTTCTAATATACAGAGAAATGAGGATCGTCATTTTAATCGCCATCATTTTGCTTATCATACAATCTGATACTGTGGCCAGCAAACGCAACCATGAGCAAAAACGCAACGAAAAAAACTCGAAAACAGTTGAAAATCAGGAGCAACGAGATATGTCGTTGTTATACGGTGCTATGAAAGATTTTGAGAAATCTAGCCATACAAAGGACGTTCCTTTTAAACGTGGCGAAACTGATACCCCAACTACAAAGACTATGTCAAGAAAAAGTAACAAATTTGTGATACACCGAATGCGGGCTAGGAATATGTACAAAGAAGGTCGGAAAAAAGTGTCTGATCATGGAAAGACTAAAGAAGATGCTAAAACCCATAGCAGAGTAATGCCCAATCACCATTCAGAGATGAGAGCGCCTTCTATTGTTGGACATGGTCTGAATTTAACAGCTTCCCCAAACGGTAAAGACCTTTCAGTGAGAAGTCACAGAGACAAAATATCCTCAGCTTTCAAAAGGTATAAGGTTCCAAGAAAACACCACAGACATACAAGGAAAAGGACAAAGGTGGAAGAAGCTATGACCAAAGAAAGACAAAATATTGCCAAGACAATCGAGTCTTTGGATGACTTTCCAGGGTCTTTTTCCAAGGGACTTGACTTGGATGGGATGGACGTGACTGAAGTTACTATGATTGACAACAACACTCTCTCAGACTACTTTCATGCTTTAAACGACAATTCAAGTCAAAACACCGCCAATAACAATGGCAATGAAGACTCAATATACACACCTACGTCACCCTCGACGCCGACTTCCAAGTATTCATGGGATGACAATTCGCCTTCATACACGGAGGACAGCAGCAGTGACAGCAACAGGGGTAACGATGATTTCTACGATGCTATTGAAAATGGTGACAATCCACCTACGATTAAAACGAAGAAGGCTCGACCTACAAAATCGCATTCTCAAAAGTACATTAGTAGATCAAGCACAGCTGCCATATCTCCTTCACAGACTTCAAGCGCAAGCACACAGTTTCGACAGCCTCCTATTTCTCGGGAACCTTCTCAAGAGGATTTTGACAACTTTTTTCGAGGAATGCTTGATCACTTTGGCCACCTAAGAAGGCCCAATGAAACGGTGAAGCAGGCAAACACAGTTGAAGTAAATTCTCAAGACACGCATGACAACCAAAAAAATGTAACAGCTATCGTAGACGGACATGATGGACTTAGTAAAGCAAACGTAAAAAAACTGGTTTCGCTTGGAAGCCCAGAAAAAGCAGATGAGACACAACAAGTGCAGCTGCAGAAAGTGGAGTCCACTGCAGTTTTGAATACTCCGTTTTCCGAAACTAAAGACGTTGGGACGGATAAACAAGGAGCAGGGGTGGCATCGTTTCGTCCAACATCGAATTACGGAGTGGAAAGACCTTCCGGCGAAAGTATAAATTCATCAAGTAAACTTTCATCATCACAGCAGAGTCCCCCAAGTCCCCCAGCAAATTTCGAAAGTCTACTTACAAACTCACACAAACCAACCCAGCAGCAGACAGCAAAAGTTACTCCTACCGTTGGGAGACCGCAAGACGCTCTTTCATTACCATCACCTTCTGCAGGAACACGTATCATGGGAGGAAAGATATCCGGTGGTCAAATATCCGGTGGTTTAATAGAAGGAGGACATATCAAAGCCGGATTAATAGAAGGTGGTATCATCAAAGGGGGACAGGTTGTTGGTGGCCAAATAACCAACGGAACCATGGAAGGTGGAGTGGTTGTGAATGGGAAAATGTTGGGTGGACACTTGGTTGATGGGCGACTTGAAGGAGGGCAGTTACTCGGTGGAAATGTTTTCGGTGGGAAAATAATGGGAGGGAGCGTAGAAGGGGGAGACATGAAAGGCGGAGTGGTGGCAGGTGGAAGATTTCGAGGGGGAAGCATGCAAGGTGGACTGCTTAATGGAGGTGAAATTCAAGGAGGGACAGTGAAAGGCGGCAAAGTCGAAGGTGGCATTGTGCACGCAGGTAACATAGAGGGGGGTGAATTAAAATTTGGAGATATATCAGGTGGCACTCTCAAATCGGGTGCGATGCTTGGCGGGGTGCTAAAGAACGGCAGCATAGACGGAGGAACGCTTAAGGGCGGAGTAATTGAAGGGGGGATTTTAAAAGGCGGGGTTATGGAAGGTGGACATCTAAAGGGAGGGCTTGTTCTAGCAGGTAAAATTAAGGGTGGGACTATTGAAGGAGGGGTGATAGAGGGGGGTGAAATTGGAGATGGGGTTTTAATTACGGGGGGTAAGATAAATGCTACGATCATAGGGACAGGAAGTTCTATGGAAATGAACCGGAAGCTTGGTGAGTTGTTTAAACAAGGGGAGAATTCGCAGAAGTTAGAGCTCAAAGTTCACCAGCAAAGATATCACCATGGGATTCACAAGGTTCAGACCGCAGCAGAATTCATGTCAGACTCGCTCCCAAGTCCAAAAGTGCCTACTCCAACAACACATCAGTACAACACTGGCTTGAAAGGAATAAGTTCAAATTTGAACGTTAAGATTCCTTTGCGGGAAGGAGTTCTTAAAATGCTTCCGAAACAACACGAATCTTCGGATGACGACGATTTAGAAAAGTTATTGAATGAGAGAAAAGCTAAAAATGAAAATAACCTTGAGGCAGAACAGTCTTCTCAGCGGTTCTTTGAAGAAAAGGTACCAGATCGAGTCACACAAATCCAAAAGAAAAGTAGTAAGCACCACATCGTTTTTGATGGTGTTGGGTTTGATCTTCCTAACGAAGATTTCATTGATCTCATCGATAAAATAAAGAGTAAGGACCTCATTAAATTCTATAAAACGCCAGATACGAAGGAAAAGTCAAATTTAGAACAAAGATTGGAACCAACACATTCTGCATCTTCGCCGATAAAGACTATTGAGCACATTAAACCCGAAGATCTGGAGATGAAACTCAGTTTCCCTACAAAAGCCAGATCTAGTGTTACCCACTCGGATAAAGAGTCCGATGACGTGGAGAAGACACCTTTACACAAACTATACGGAAAAGAAGGGGCGCTGGGTTGGAACCCAAAGGACCGTGAGAGACGTAAGTTGCTTATTACAAGATCCTTATTACAAAACTGATAAATTCTCAATGCTTGCATTCTTGGATTTAACACTTTATGATGAAGTGGGCGCCGTAAGATATTGCCCGGTAGGGTGACAATAAAAGTACATTAAAGGATCGGCCAATTATTCCCCTGAGTGATTTGTTTCATTGTTCCTCCTTAAGACCCTCATTACATAAAGTGTGTTTCTGTATATTATTTTGTTCGCCTTTAATAAGCTTGGAGCGAGCTTAATAGTTTGTGTAATGTGATACGTGTAATTCTACTTGCATACAATAACTTATATTGATTTTAAGAATTATTCCACCAGCGCATGATATATTTGAAATTGAACAACGGTGCGATGCAATTTATTAATTGATCCGAATGATCAAGGAAAGGATTTAAGGAAAGATTTGTCTCCAGTATCGGCCAAAAAACCGTGGAACTGAATTATACATTGATTTAGTTTTTACCTCATCATATACCACACAGACGAATAGTGTTTTACACCCGCTCTGGTTGGCTAATTCCGATGTACATGGCAAACCAGTGCTTGAGAAGGCGCAAAGAGCTGGTGTTGCCCATTTGTACGTAATTGTAGGGAAAATAGTAAATGCTGGTCCCGCTGGCTAATTACTAAATTAAATATATAACTTATCTTATAATAAGATACGTGAGATACATAATTATTCACTTCCTTGCTGGTGATAGGTATGAAAAATTACCTAAAAGATTTCATAAGGAAATATTCACCCGGCTTTTCACCTTCGACAAAAAATAAAGCGGGACAACTGATAACAAAAGGTTCATTCGGACCACAGTTAAAATAAGGTATAACTAAATAACACCAACTTATAAGCGTGTTGTTCTTTGACGATTTTAATTTCCAGTACGGCCAACTTATCACTGGTCTTTAAACAAACGCATTAAAGATCGGATTCCGGGAAGTCCTGGGCCCGCTATACGAACCCACGGAGAAATGAAAGCTATTCGAGGAGGACTGCATCTTAACGGTAACAATTCATGGCTGGGAGCTGGTGACTTCTCAGGAGGCTGCATAAGCGGTATGGTAGCATTCCGGCTGTTGTAACTGTTGCTTTTCTTGTCGTAACTTAAGGGTAGAAACAAAGGACCTGCGGGTTCTGGAGGTTTATTGGGAGTAAGAGATCGGAAACTCCTGGAGCGCCAATGGAGCCATGTTTTCCAAAGGTGCTGGAACGTTTCCTCAGAGAATTTTTGGCCGTTTCAGGGAACTATTATCTCAGCTAAAAATTTTGATATCTTCAGAAGCCTTTCGTTCTTTAAAAAGATAGTCAGGACAAGTGCAATTTTCAAGGAAGCAATTAGCATGCCGACATTTTAAAACTTTTTTCTTGGACGTAAAGGAACCAAAAACAGCAGTTCAGTCCACTGCCGGACAAGTGCTGGGCAAAGGTCTGATTGGGGTTCCAACACGTTCTTCTAAATTTTCAGCTCCTAGACTGAATCCGCTAGAGATCACTGACTACAACTTATATAAACACCTATCTGATTATAAGAACTTAATTTGTAGATCCAGATACATGCGAAGATGGCTTGTCGTTTGAGATGACCTTTCGTTTAGACAAAGATGCATTAAAGTATAACGACATGAAATACCTCGTCGATTCCGGAGCATCGACATTCAACTCTAAAGGATTCAGTCTCTACACCGTTCACGGAAATCTGAGAGCTGATTTAGCTATTGCAGATCATGAGTTTTGTTTGCAAATCCCGTTAACAGTCCAAAAATGGCAGGACATTCTTGTCACTTGGAAGAAAAGCGAAGGTAAGGGCTATTGCATTACATTGACATTTGCGGCTCCGTGGAAATAACTCGGCCGATTGGTGCATGAGCAAGAAAAAGCAAAACGTTCTGATCCCGTAAACCTGAAGTCTAAAGTCTTAAAAATATCAAAACGCACCTTCTCTAAATATTTCTTGAGGTAATAAAGGAAGGATATGTTATTATTGTGGTTTTCAGGAATGAAGATGTACATAAACTGTGAACTGAAGGCACATACCGAGGGAAGTGAGCACTGTATAGGCTGTCACTCTAGAGGCTGCCACATGACAGATATCAACACCCTACTGATGATTGGAAGGCCGAATTACAGCCCGCACTTTCACTGCACTAAGTTTGACAGTGGTGACGTCACCTTCTGGGAGAAGTACTTGTCGGCTAAAGATGTGGAAACACTATGTGGAGCACCCACAGGTAAGGGTTGATTTAGATGTCAAATTCCAAGTCATTTTTAAGGCAACAGAGAAACCACCGGAGCCTTCACTCTTAGTGTTAAAAACAGGACACGGCGAGTAAACTTTTCTTGAAGTAATAAGTAAGCCTCAAATTTGTGACCAAAATTTAGTCTAGTAAGTAAACCGTGGGGGAGGGGGAGCTGTGCGTGACGACTCCTTTAATGCCCAAGTCCGCCTTTTGAAGCTATTTCAGTACGTTTCGGCTAAATAGTGCTAGTATGCAAAATAATGTGTGATTTGGTTATTAGGTTAGGAACTAGAGATTATGCTAAATAGCAAGTTAATTGGTCAAAATCCACTCAATTACTGAGCTTTTGTCACGTTGTTTTGCATACAGAGAATAGAATAGAGAATAGAATAGTAAACTTTATTAATGTGTCGGAGCTGTGTGGCTTGGGAACAACCCCATACTAAAAAAATTTCTAAAATATGCCGCTTGTGGAGTCCTGCTTTAAACTTACAGCCATGTTAAAACTACTTTATTTCGGCTGTTTTCTTTGTTAGCCACCACGTAAATTGGCAAATATGACCTAGCCATAAAACAACAAATCATTACACGGTTGCACGACAATCGATACCCGATATTCTAAACGCATGACGGATGTAAAAATGATAGACTGCATGGCAAATTTTATTGTGAAATTAAAAACTGACACCAAATCTCTCTAAAACATTAAATATGGTGTATTTCTAAGGAAAATACTTTAATGGGAAAAAAAACTTAATACACGTATCATCGGCAATATGTGGGAACAGACAGAAGTTAAACGTGAAAGAAAAATTAATTATCGTTCATTTTAATTTCACACCCTATATACTTTAGTCAAAGGGTTAAGCTTTGCCGAGTCGTTCATATGAGCTACTCTGATTCGCTCGGGAAGGAAAGAAAATCATTTATTAAGTGTGACTTTTCCGTAGGCTATGACCCAGTGTTCTTTTCATTGAGTGCATTATTTGTTTTTCACTATTGTTCACTTAACGAAACTTCCGGTGGTATATTCTTCATTTTTGTAAAAACAAAACAAAACCCGCGCAGAAGGCGGAATCGAACCGCTCCGACGCTAATCGGCTACAGGTTTGAAGCCTGCACCCCACACCAGTGAGGCTCATCCGCGCAATGATATAGTAGGGAACTCTTGAGTATTTATTAGATTATTATTGTGCATTCTCGCTCATGTGGTGCGTTAGTCAGTCACACTTTCTTTTTTCTTTCTTTCGAAAGCAATTTGTCTCAGAGAGAGTGTTAAACATGCAGTTTTATGTTTTACATGTTGCTGTGAGCAGTCAGAACAAATAAAATAATAATTTTGTCTATAAGCAATAACATCTCTTTCGAAACGATATGCTATGCCATAGGCGCATGCGTAATAAGTGTTTCGATTTTTAGTTGTCTACTATGTTGCTCTTCCCTGATGTTTCTGAATGTTACCCGTTGCAAAAAGGATAACCCCTTTCTGCCAAAGCCAAAATTTTCATTAAAAATATTTTCATTGCTAAATATTGTGAGTCAATCCTTTAAAGGAATTTCAAAAGCGTTGACCGTAGATTTTAGAGTAGGGTGACTGAGAATGTCCGCTTAAGAAAGCATTCTGCGTGAGATACAGTAATTAAATATAAAAGCCTTGAGTGCTACGTTAAACTAAGGTGCTACCTAATTAATTCATCTTCTCGTCATGGTGAACATTTCAGCCATGTGCCGGTTAATCTATATTTCTACTTAATCATTTTGTAGGTGAAAAGGAAGCGTTCAGTGAATCGATATATCAGCCCACTCCCACTATTCTCCCGGAGGTCAGTCAACGGAAATTTTTTTCACCAACTGTCAATCAAGCAGCAGTTCACGCTTACCCACTTCAAAGTTATATAGCAAATCAGCTGTATTTTAATCGTTATACAGGTAAGGGTGCAGAGCCGCTTTCTTCAGTTACAAGTTCTCTTTCGAGGCACTTCGAAAGTAATAATCCACATGCTTTATTTCCTGGTGTCTCAAAAGTGCGTAAAAAACAAGACAGAAATAGTCTCGCTTTAGAACACACCAAAGGGCGTTGGGAAAAAGTTTCCTCGAGGCAACTGACGTTGCCTATTTCATCTATAGTCAGGGGTGTGGTAATGCCTTCTACAATTATAACAGCATCAACTATTTCAAAATCGCACGATAGCCCTAGATTGGCCGGCATTGCCCGTTCCAACTCTTTTCTACTTCATAAGCTTTTCCCTTACTATGCAAAGCAGGCTTCACAAACTGAGACTAGTCAAAGTACAAAAGGGCAACAGGATAGATTAACCCAATCAAGAGCAGATTTTAGTTTCCCCTTTAACGTTGCGTTTCAGTCTAAGCCCTCTTTGCAAAGCACACCGGTTCTAAAAAATACAGTAACACCATACATTAACTATAAAACCATAAGTAGTCGATATGAGAATCAAAACATCATAGCCTCTAGTTCACCAAATGGCTATAATGATGCTAGCATCGTTCCTTACAAAAATGCCAGGTTAAGTCAGACTGCAAATGGGTTAATGCAAGCTTCTTTTGACCCATATTCACACCTAACAAATCGAGTAACAGCAGCTTCTACTAATATCTTATCATCGCCTAATACGCATGAGCCCGCTCTATCGACTGAACGAGTAGGCGATATCGCTGGTGTTTCGAAACAATTCTACACCCGGCTGTTGCCGTGGGGAAACGAACGTAGAAAGGTCCCAACTGCAGACAAAATTGTGACTGAGGGGGAACTAAAAGAAAAGGGGTTGCTGGCACATATTTTGTCACGTGATCATATCAATTATAGCACGCGTGTTATATCGAAAAAGAGTAACCGTAGCCACTAAACGATAGGGAAATACAGTGGCGAGTGTCTCTACCTAAAATAGGACTCAGTTCAGGAAAGTAAGAACCTAGATTTGTCTGCTTGCAGTATAAAACCGCATCGAAGATGAAGCAAGAGATTTGATTCACTGAAAATAGACAGCATCGTGTGAACGTAAAAAAAAATATTAGCACAATGTGAATTTCCGCATTACAATTTAGTACCCTTTCTAATCAGTATTGTTGGAAGACTTAACCAGTCCATCTCTTTATTCTTTTCTTAACTAACTAACACATTATCTAGCCGAAAGGGTTTTCTCTTGCTAATTCTTTGAAAGGTTCACAATTAAGACAAGTCAAACGCAAATAATAATCTAAGTATCATAGGCTTTAGACAAAGCGTTCTTGTTGTTACTCCTAATCAGTAGAAATAGCGGACTAATTTCCCAAAGACATACACTGAAACTAGCTGAGTATTAGATACTTGTAATCAGGATTCAAGGACTAAAACGAACAAGCAATTTACTACCAAGAATCTGCCAATAACATTTACTGCACTAGAAGGAGAATGAGGCAAGATTATTCCACTAACAACAGTAACCTAACCATCTCTGTAGCTCTCGTCGTCACTCGCCTCTGATCCATCTTATGAGTTTTTCCATGCGTTTTAGTCAGTTTTTAAACCATACTTAACTCAGTTACCACTGCAGTTGTTTGACGTGAGAAAAATGCAGTACATACGTTTGGCGGGTCCTTGGAAAGATCTTCCGATTTTGAGCAGATTTTGCCGGTTGCTAACATTGTGACCTATTCTTTTAAATCTATTACCATTATGGATGTGACTGGAAACTATTGTGAGTTTACACTAAAGCATGTATTCTAAGAATAAAAGGATATTTCACGTTTTCTAGACGTTGATTACTGGAGCGGTAAAATCCTTCCCTGCGATGCGTGTTGCGCTTGACAATCCCTCAATTTGCATCCGTTCTAAGGAGCCGTCCCTTCTGTCTGTCGTGCTGCAACCCTTCCAATTATCGTTACCGGTATAATACCGTATTTCTTGTTGTCTACATTACAAATAACTAATCCCCTTTAGGCCGCAGCCAATAATAGGTTCGTTTGCGCGATACCGGGCACTTGAAACGTGACCAAGAAGCGAAGCCTCAAACTGGGGAAGAGTATAAGATTTTGGAACCATTGCTGGTACAACTTCAGGCAAACAAATTTCAAGGACTTTTCAAGGATTTTTCAAGGACAAATTACAGTTTTTAAGGACTAAGATAAATCGGCATTCTCAGCCAAGAGCGGAGAATCCTCGCCCCCTCTTCACACCCCCCCCCCCCCCCCCCACCCCCTTTCCACCTCAAAGACAGCAACCAAGACAGGAGTCTGATACATAAAATATGATTCTCCGACTAAATTCCTAAACGTAGTACTCATTACAGATCGACAAATGGCATAGATTTTAGTGTTGTATGCTGACAACGCATTCGTAACGAAATAGTAAAAAGAAAAAGATTTTGAAATGTAACGCAAACCAAACGCAAAAAATCAGCGCCCTGATAGCCGGAAAATTCGATTTGGTATCGCGCGATTTTTCCACTTTCCGTTAACAACTACCATAACACGTGAGATATTGTGTTTAATGAGTCACGAGAAAATAAATCGCCGGGTAGACCAACACCAGTGGTAGTGTACTCTGACTCATAAAAACAAAGCGTTCTGCACAAAGGATAAACCAAACCTTTTTAACTAATCACAAAGCTTGTGCTGTGAGCACGTGGTTTCACTATCTCATCACTGCAAACTGAAGAAGACTCTGAACAGCCTAAAGTTTAACCCTTAAAATGATAAGCTCTTCAGTAGCACTTTGCTGCGGTACCATTAATTATAAGGTACACTGTACAAGGTACACAACGTCAGAAGCTGTTCACTGATTTGTACCATTCATGGTAGCTGTAGATTTTGAGTGTGTGTCCATTTCAGTGGCGCTGTTTATGATACTGTACAAGATGATTTAAATAAAGAAATTTTACCAATACCTTCCAAAATTATTTGAAGTGCTCTTATAGTTCAACGAAAGAATTTGATTCGGGATAACATTGAACACAGCATAGACCAAAGGCCGGATTCTGTTATTCTCACATACGTAAAGGAACATTTCTAGCAACTAATAACAGAGTGTCAATTCTATCTTGTTACGTTCCCTTCTCTTCATCTTAGTTTGTAAATTGTAAAGGACGCGGTACTTTAGTAAATAGAGTAGGGAGACTGAAACTGGGGTAAACAGAGAGGGAAAAGCGATTAGATAAACGAAAACACAACAGCCTATCGCATTCCGCACTTGTGGATTCACTATGAACTTCTTTTATACCCACATAGTATGTCTGCTGATAGATTACGCAGGTGTTTGGCTCAGATTGACGGGTTAAAAAAGGGCCATTGACGTAACTGTGAGGTGCAAATGATGTTCTAAACCTAAAAATTTCAATGCAGGACTCGCCACTAGGACCACTGACGTGGGCCATCAGCTGTTCACATCGTGGAGTGCTTGGAGCGCATGCTCAAAGACATGTGGTGCTGGATTCCGTACTCGCACGCGCTCTTGTATCAACCCGAACCTCTTTCCAAATCTGTGTCATGGTCTTTCCATACAACACCGATCGTGTCTTGATCGGTTGTGTACAGGTAGGGAACGCAGTTCAAATTACGGTTGATAAAAAGACCTGATCTTATTTCTATCCAGAGTAAGCGGCACCCGCGTTATCAAAGGAAAGGAGAGGAAAAAATTCATCTGTTTCTGTCTTTACGGACAGACGAACGCAGACCCAAGAGACGAAACGTAAACGCAGACCCTCTGAACAACTGATAAATGTTAATACTTAGACGTAATAGATAAAGGAACTGGCAAAAATAGAGGATGTCAAGCAATATCAGAATAGAGGTGGCCGGAAAGACATGATATAGGCACGATTACAAGAACATCGTCCTGGTTTTCCGAAACGACGGCTGGATTGAAAATAACGAACGAAAGAGAATGGAAGGAAAGCGGAGTGTTTGACGAGCATTTGCCGCGTCTAAGCGGATGCAAGAGAAAACGCAAAAATAGAAAAGGAGGAGAGAGAAGAAGGAGAAAAAACATCATAACGAACGTAAAAGGAATATGCCAAATAAAGAAATACAATTAATTAAATGAATGAAGTTAAAAGGAAGGGTCGACATGTGAAATTGGGTTGTTTCTGCTTTTGCAGTTCATTCGTGCGAATTCATAGACGTTCAAACTAGATTTTCCAGCAGCTGTAGACTCCTAAGTTATTGTTATTCTTTCTGCTATATTTCAGCATATACTTCGATGTTATCAGTCCTTTCCCCACAACGCAGCAGATTTTTCCCTTTGGAGCAGGCCGCGAAATCTTACACAGGTATTCATTCAAGTAAAGACAACTTTTGGTATTTATATCACCGGCTTCTGTTTAACTATTTTTACACAGATACCGGTATCGGCAGTCAGTATTAACAAAGCACTTTACGTCTCTATTAGTTGTAAATTAATTTAAAAAGGTAAATGGGGAAATGAAAAGCAACTGCAGTGATACTCAAAGAAACATATATTTCTCTTTGTAGGCAGCTTTCACTATGCGGCTGCGAACATTGGAAAGGAGAATGCTCTTGCTCGAGCCATGGCTGTAGGTAAGAGAATATATGGAAACTTAATTATTTCCATTACTAGTATTCGAAGTTTTATGCTACCTCGCGCTCGAAAGAGAATGGATAGTAGGAAATTCATTTTAGAACGTAAAGTTTTAAAGAGACCTGAGAGAGAGAAAGTCCGGTTTGGTCAGGAAAATCGTAGCGTTATTAAACTCAATCGACAAACATACTCGTTTTCGAGTTCACATAAATTGATTTATATTCCGAACTCCCTGTTTCATACTTTGAGTACGTGTCGAATTTAAAGAGCTAGAACAAACATCAGCATGAAGAGAAAAAAAAAATTAAATAAATGCGCCCAACGTGGGGCTCGAACCCACGACCCTGAGATTAAGAGTCTCATGCTCTACCGACTGAGCTAGCCGGGCGCTGTTGTGCTGGCAAAATGCGGCAGAATTATAGGATCTTCAATCTCAAATAATTAACTGGACTACAGTTTCTTCGAAAGTACCCGATCCTATAATCCTGCCTCACCTTACCAAAAGTTCTGTCTATGTCTCCTTTGCAAGCATGCACAAAGAAGCAACCATAAAAGAAGGATCAAAATATCATTTAAGCAAGTTATTCAGCACATTCCTTCACTTGTACAAAATAAAGTAGTGGCCGAAGGAAAAAGATGGACGCCCAACGTGGGGCTCGAACCCACGACCCTGAGATTAAGAGTCTCATGCTCTACCGACTGAGTTAGCCGGGCGCTGTTAGTAAGGAATGCCGACAATAGCTGGCAGTAGACAACACTACCAAAAAACAATACGGTTGAACAAGAAGCCGTAATCAGAAACGATGACCGATTGAAAAAGTCAAATGGGTTATTTTTGTGGAAAAAATTGCACCATCGCGAGTAACACGTGCTCAATTTTTGTGAGGACACCACGCTGAGGAAAAACAAACATCGCATGGCGTCGAAAATTACCTTGGCTCAAACGACAGTTTGTATATTATTTAAATAATAAACATTCATGATTATTTTAAACTCCTTCAGACGGCGGGTACGGTGAGTGGTCCGACTGGGGTGTTTGTGACAGATCATGTGGAGGAGGTGCTCAAGTGCGAACTCGTCTCTGTAACAGGCCCGTTCCCAGTAGGGGCGGAAAGATGTGTCATTCATTAGGCCCAGCTATTCAAGTACGGCGCTGCAATCGCAAAGACTGCCCAGGTAACTTATAAGTCAATAAAAATCCCTGATTTTAAAGGAAATTGGTCGTTATATCGCTTTTAGAGGATTAACACTTACTATACATCTGCATAAAAGTATCGGTTTCATCCGCTTACCTCAAGTTATTCATGTTATATCTTCGTGACTGTTTGCATATTTGTTGATCTCTGTTGACCTTTGTTTACTCCAAGCTTTGCACTCATCTACGGCCATAGAGTGCTCATTTTTACGTCAAGACAAGCCACCTAAAATATTTTGCCGTCGAAGAACATAAGATTAGGTATTTCTCTAAAGCTTAATGTACTTGTTAGAACTTATCTACTTAAACAATTTCTTCATGTACTGTTTTTATTTTTAAGTGCGTGCACGGACGACACGCCACGGCGATTTGCAATACAAAACCTCGTTTGTTTAAGAGGTCAGAACGAACTGTTAACGCTTACTCTGTTATAAACTTACCTTTATACGTACTTCTGCCTTTCAAAGAGCAGAAATTTCGCTTAAAATCCCCTCAAATTGTTAATTTTTCGCGAACATATTTTTCAACTGACTCAAATGACTGACACGAGCGATGCGCTGTTTAATTTTGGCGCGAAATTTTAATTTCCGGTTCTTAAATGGCTTCCTTTGAGGAAATAGGTAAGAAATGTTATCGAATGTCACGAAGTCCACTACCATGACTTCCCCAATGATAAAAGTTCCTTGTATTTTCAGTCACTAAAATATATGTAATTTTATTAATCAGTCGGATATATTCCTAGGCTCGTATTAAATGCCCTAACGGAAAACGTAAAACTTAACTATATGATGGATTTCCGAGATCCCCAAAAAAATCAAAACGAAAAGCATTATAAAAAAGCACTGGCACATTGTAATGATGCGCCACATGAACGTATGCCACCCACGGTCCTTTTTTTTTTTTTTTTTTTTTCACATTTTCCACGCTATACCCAATATCATACCGATGATTCCTCCTTGAAGCGAAGCACAGTCGGAGTTCCCGGAGGGGGCGGGTTAGCCAACTTAGCCTCACTTTGTTTTGAGATTCTCCTTTTTTGCTTGAGGGAATATTCGCTCTTCTTTATAAATGACTTTTTTTTACTAAATATGCTCAATTTAAGGATTAGACGGTTGCCGATTTTGTAAGCGCAAGTTTTAAGCATCCGGGTCGCTTATTCACGCCTACCCCTCCCCCCACGACACATGTATGCCCGACCAGGGAACCGTTTCTCGAAAGTCCCGGTAACTTTTCGGGCCCGGAAAGCTGTTTTATGTTTGCCGTGTTTGCATTTAAGGTCAAAATTTCAATAATTTTGAAAATGATAGAAATGAAACAATCAGTTAACGAAGCAAAACTGACTGGTTTGTGTGCTAGGGACTGTGCTACTATTCAACAGGATCCAACAGGTTTTGATTTGAAAATTTGCCTTCGGACCCGAAAAGTTGCTAGACTACGAGATGTCCCCCATTTTTCCTCAGGGATAGTAGAGCGAGCGAAACGCGAGCGCGTGAAAATCACGCGCGCTCGCGTTTCTCTCGCTCTACTATCCCTGAGGACAAATGAGGGACTACTCATATGTCTAAACGGTTGCCGGGTTATAATAATAAATGATGTTGGTGATGATAATGATGATGATGATGATGATGATGATGCTTGTGATGATGTTGCTTATATGATGATAATGATGATGACAGACAACTCATGGAAAAATTCTTTCTTTACTTGCAAAGTTGATGGAGGTTACAGCCCATGGAGCGAGTTTGGTCTTTGCTCAAAATCGTGCGGAACAGGAGGACTCCAGAAGCGCTATAGGACATGTTCAAACCCCGCTCCTATGAACGGCGGAAAGCCCTGTTTTGGACATCCTTATCAAACTAGAGTTTGCTCAGTAATACCTTGCCCAGGTACTAAAAGTAATATCAAATAGGCCATCTCCGAGTTCCAAAAACTCTCATTTTCAAAACCAGGCTAACTGCAAAAACTTTTCTTGTAAAAATGAGTTTCATTTTAGAGGGAATGAAAACCCATTTTCATATCATTCAATGGCTTCGCACTTAGCCTCGCCTTGAAACAGAGGCCTGGGGCAAATAGGAATGGCTAATTAGGAAAGCTATATCTTCCCGAGATGAAGGAATGTAGGCTCCGGGGCTCCCCTGCAACAAATCTAATGACCGCGCATTTCCAGCAGACCCTGTGAACCTCATTGCTTTTCCAGGGTTTTAACGCAATTTCCAAATTACAACTAAACAGCTACATGTTTAAAGATACTAAGTACCTCACTAGCCTGTGTATAGACCTCCCTCCTCTCAGGAAAAATCGGAAAAGGGGCGCTTCTCCGATTTTTCCTGAGGGGAAGGGGGGAGGGGTCTGTACACTGGCTAGTACCTGACCATCTAGATGGCTAGATGTGTTTCCTTTTCCGATCACTCGTCATAACAATGTGTCCCATTCACAATCTCGAAGCTGGCTCATTCCCACAACACGATGAAAGAGATTTTAAAAAAATTTATTTCAATTTACAGTTGATGGAGGATACAGTATGTGGTCTCCATGGTTACCGTGCGATGCAGACTGTGGAGGGGGGATACAAGAGAGAAGCCGTTTCTGTAATAACCCAGTTCCCCAACCAGGGGGAAAAGACTGCAGTATCTTAGGTTCCAATAAGGAAACACAATTTTGCAACGTGTTTCCTTGTAGTGGTAATTTTTAGCCTAGTAGTGCATTCTGTAATGAAAGATCTGGTTGCAGTTGTACTAGCAAATCCCTTGATTTAAGTGCGGTCAGGGCCCTGTCTTTGGAAGCCATCTTGCCTTAATTACGGGTTAATTGCACATGAGTATATGAGTTGTCCTGGCAACTTAACAAGTGCTGGACTGGCGTAAATCAAGTAAACTGGCCCAGCAACGTAGAAATGAAGGCAAGAAACTCAGATAACTTGTTGCATCAAATTAACTGCTGGCTTAGAACAGCAGTACCCTCGGTACTGATGGTATAAAATGAAATTAAGCCGGGACTTGTATAGTAGAATATTTCCACAACAACCAAACACAACCTATTTAAAAATACTACCACAATGTTACATTTACATACTATCATCCTATAACTTTTTTCTATCAAAAAAAGACTTTTTTGCACACCACTTGCATGAGTTCAATGATGGCCATTTTCTTACCATAACAATTTTCTGTTAAATGTTTTTTGCCTTCAATATAATTAACTGTGATATAATTTGATCAACAACAACATACAACTAGCTGTCTTTTTCAAGACTCATTAGTTACCTAGTAACCTTGGCACAGCTAAATAGGCAGAAATCTCCATAATATGGACACAAAAGGGGTAGATTCCTTATAGAGATGTCTGTATTATAGAGTTAGCAATAAATGCCACAATAATACTATTGTATTTAAATGTCTACTAGCTAAGTAGCTGACCCAAGACAAATGCCTATAATAGAGATTTGTTTGTTTCAAAGAGCTGTCAATAAGGAAAGATTCAATTGTCCATCTGTTTAGCTGTTGCCATTGGCCACAGTTAATGGGGAGCTTAAGCAATGATGATGACGACAACAACAAGGATGGCAAAACAACAATAGGGTTAGTAGATTAGCAAAACAATGACTCTACATGTGCATTAAGCTTTTTGTACATTTCTTTGCTGTTGTTACATGACCACGCTTATAGTTACCCAATTTCATGTTTTGTGGAGGATTTTAATTTATACATGAACAAGATAAAACGATTTTCTAATTCTTTTTTAAAAGCTTAGATGGAGTCTTTTAGAAGTAAACCTCAGAGAAAATCGCCAACATTTGATGAATTGAATGACATATAAGGCGATGAATTTTGAAACAGTGAGAATTCTCTCTTCAAGAGATATTTTTCCCACCATTACTGTCATTGCTCAAGATCCCTAATGGGAGAAATACTTCATGGGCATCTTCCCAATGAACTAAGGAAGACCAAAGAGCCTTTGCTTGCAGCATGATGCAGAACAAAAGAGGCATCTTTGGGAAAAACGTAAGGAATCTGTGAACTTGACACATTGACCAGAGAATAAAATTTAAATCAAACAGTGGAGAAAGAAAATTTAATAATAGTAGTTTCTTTCATGAGTATGATAACAGGGAAACTGGCATCACAATGCAGTCTATCCTCTCGAAGAAGGATATCATTAAGACCAGCACATAATTTCCATCTTATACAAGTGTGTGCTTTGTAGAAAGTCAAAGGTAATGATTGACGGACAGCAGGGAACGACCCAAGGTACCCATTTTAGGGAGGTGTCTGACTTATAGAGAGTCAAAGAAAATGACTAAAGAACAGCAGATACCAACTCTAGGTGTCTGTTTTAGAAAGGTGTCTGTCTCATAGAGAGTCAAAGAAAATTACGGAAGAACAGCAGATACCAACTCTAGGTGTCCATATAGGGACATGTTTGTCTTATAGAGAGTCAAAGAAAATGATGGAAGAACAGCAGGGACCAATTCTGGGTGTCCGCTGTTGGTAGGTGTCCATCTTAAACAGAGTCAAAGGAAATGACTTAAGAAAGGCAGGTACCAACTCTAGGTGTCCGTTTTAGGGAGATGGCCTCTATATTGGCCTTATAGAGAGTCAAAGAAAATGACAGAGGAATGAGAGGAACCAACTCTAGGTGTCTGTTTTAGGGAGCTGTCTGTCTTATGAGAGAGAGGTGACTGTTCTCTGTCTCATACAGAAATTTGCCTTGAAGAAATGCAAAGTTAATACCTTAAGAATTGAAGGAACCAGCCATTAGTGTCTGTTTTAGGTAGGCGTCTGTCCTATAAGGAAGAGGTGACTGTAAAAATACCATATCATGCAGTCTAAGATTACAAAGTGTCCTACAGTGTGTACTTGTAGCTTACTGTCTCTTTGCTACATCATAACATTCAGACTTTTTGGGTGCCATACTTTATTTCCCTCAATGAATCACCTCATGTTCCTTCATCGGATTCTGTGCAAATGTAGCCTGTGTCACAGATATAACCTTACCCCAGTTAGCAATGTCTGCAAAGCAGTGCTGATGTCCTTGTTTTTGGCCCTCGATGAACTCAACAAATTGATGGAAATACACTTCAAATTTCCCTTCCACCTGACTGACAAATTTACAAATTATGGCTTTTTAAACAGGCTTATCATGGTGAGTACTAAATCCTCATACACAGGTGGGGGCCCGGCAGAACAGCAATTTCCACCATGTTTTTCGCAGATGAACTTAACCAGAAGTTTACTTAAGTATGTGACACAGGCTATGCAAATGGTGATCACTAACACAGAAGACCTTCTGAGTAGTGACATCAGCAGAAAAATTAACTATGCTTAGCAGACAATCAATACCAGAGACTTCCTATTGTTCTCAAATCTCACAAAGTGTTTTAAAATAACAAGCTGAATAATCTGTGAACGAATTTTAAAGACATTTCCACGGCAGCTCTTTCAGGTGTTGAAACTGATTTTCTACTCAAGATTTAATTGCAATATTCTGCTGAGGTCACTTTACATAGGTCTATTCTCCTAAGGATTCTAACTACAAATAATTAAACCCAAAAAGGTGATGTTTGTACATGTACATGATGAAATACAAAATAACATGGGACGTTGATTCTGTTGACCACATAATGAACAATAATAAATTTACAGGTCTCATAATTCATTATTTTACCTGAGTGGTTAGTAAGCATCCATAATCTTATCACTGGACTGCCTGATTGATAAAGTTTCTAAAATCTTGCTTATTTATAATATCAACAGAATTTTCCTCTTCTTTTTTGTTTGTCCTTTTTAACCTTTATAACTCCAGACTGTTCATTTGCTTTTGCTAGTTTGTCTTTCTTTTGCTTAAGAACCATGTGTGTTATTGCATTGAATACCTGCAAAACAAAAAGGCCAAAGTTTTCAATAATGCTCTTCTTTTCCAAAGTTCTAATTCACATTTTACAAATTAAAATTTTTTGCATTAAGTTCAAGTGAATTAATTGTAACTGCCATTCCGGATTTATATGTAGCCTTTGTACAGACATCCCCCCTCCCTCAGAAAAAAATCAGGAGAAGAGACGTCTGTGAATCGCCGTTGTTAATCGTGTTCTGGTTACATTTGCATAAGTTATTTTTGTTTTTTTTTTCTCTGACAGTTGAAAAGGTGTTGACAGACCAACACGACTCTGGACTTTTTTAGAGCATGTACGCAGTTTTTCTCTCGGATGTTCTCAACGTTTATGGCTAAGCTAGTAAGCTCTAACTAGAATATCTATCTAAAATGTCATTTATGACGAGTATATTATGCCTTCTTCATATATTCTAACACATTCTTCGGTCTTCTTTAAGCTCATAAAGTTGGTCTGTTTACTGTGCATCGATTTCCTGTGGTTTTTGGTTTGACAGAATTTTGATCTCAGAAGCACTGTTTACAAGCGTTTTATGCAGGAGTTGATCCATCCAATGATTTCAAGCAGGTTTCACGTAAAGGATCGTTCACTCTTCTTCAGCAAGGAATTATAATAGAAATAGCTCTACTTTTGCCTAATTCTATGAGTCATGACCAGCAAATGTAGGCCAAATGAGCCTTTTAAAGATGCCAGGGGGCGTCTGTAACAGGCTAGTCGCCGAACATTTTCACGCAATGTCCACTCTAAAATCCAGATATAAGATCTCTGATTAGGCATTGAATTCTGTGGGTCCTTCTCTTTTATTTACAATAGCCACCGGCAGAGAACAGACCCACCCGCAACCGGTGCAGCAAACATCGGTGGTCCATTAACTTAACATGCCTATTCCACAGAGCCGTAATATAAGTAAACAAATTTAAATGCGGTAAGCTGTCCACAAAGGCTGAGGTTTTCCCTGGGGAATCTACACGTATTCTGAGATTCATTCACCAATAACAACACCAGAAATTACTTGCGTCATGGCATCACCATTACAACCAATCAGAGGCTTTCCCCAACATTCTGGGGAAACGGGAACACGATTAACGACGGCGATTCACAGACATCTTTTCTCCCGATTTCTTCTGAGGGAGGGAGGACGTCTGTACACAGGCTAATTTATATGGAGTCATCAGCATAAAACAGTCCTTGCTTACATCTCTCCACCAATTTGCAATAACAGGCTGCCTTTTAGCAAGTGGACATTTTTCATCTTGTTCTTTCTGGATATGCCAACTTATCCCATAATTTCACAATAATTTAGTTCTTGTGCTGTCATGACTTCTCTTCCCAATTCAGGTTAAAATTTTTTAACCTAGTTTAATTGTTTCTCAATTTCCTGTGTATCCAAGCCAAGGCAAAGGAAATTGAGAATCAACCTTGGTTTAAAAATTCTAACCTGAATTTAATTTTGACCTCTAACATCTATTCACAAATTCAAAAATGATCTGTCACCTCATAAACATCAAAATAATGAATAAATAACCCTGGAAGGTATGTTCTCAAGCTATTCCACATCAATGATTTCCAGACCTTTCAAGTACATACCTCTTCCACATTTTTATTGTCTTTTGCACTTGTTTCAAACACCTGAATTCCCATTTGTTCTGCAAACTTCATTGCATCCTCTCTTTCAACAACTTTTCTGTCTGGATCATCATCTTTGTTACCAACTGTATATGACATAGAGAATTCAATCAGAAAATGTCAGTCACAGGTATTTTCATGAAATTAACCGTATAATAATGTATTATACTTAATCATATATTATTAACATCATTACAGTGTGACAAGGAATCTCAGGAATGTTTATTGTGTTATCACCAATCACAGCAAAGATCAGGACATGTGAAATGGCCACAAAACCACAAAAACGTTCTTGCTTGTGGTTCAGTTTTCTCATGCCTGATTGGCTTTTTTCTTGCAACACAATAACATTCCAAATAATTCTGGTGTTCACAGTTTTCCTGGTTTGACTGTAATATTATCATCAATGCATTACAGAACTGTGCTTATTGAAACTTGTCAATGTTAAACGCAAATTTTGTGTCAATCAAATGCCTCCTATTAATTGTAGGTGGAAACTGGTGAGACATTTTGATTGTTTTGGAGACAACAGAAGAACAAAAGATACCAGAAAGATCAAGTTACGCTGTCTTAAAGCATGATGCGTGACTTTATTCAGTTGCAGCATTTCTTATATCTTTCCTGCATTAAAAAGTTGGAATAAAAAGTCTGAAGTGAAGCTCAAAATATTTCGAAATAAACAGGGTGCCCAAAAAGGCGAGCATGTGAGAAATC
Source organism: Porites lutea (assembly GCF_958299795.1). Lineage (NCBI taxonomy): Eukaryota > Metazoa > Cnidaria > Anthozoa > Scleractinia > Poritidae > Porites > Porites lutea. The sequence goes on from NC_133211.1 coordinate 4,898,175, forward strand.
AAAGGCGACGTTTTTGTCTCCAGCAAAATTCACCGATGAAGGGTAATTTGCATATAAGTAAGTGAAGCGAAATAGACACATATCGCTGTGGTTGAAAACGCAAAGTTTCTTCCAAGTTTTTTCCTTCTGAAAGCGAAAATTCACATGAAAGAATTATGCTTTCATAAAAATTGGACAAAATGAAACAAAGCATATTGGACAAAAGTAAGGATATTTCAGTGTGATGGAAAGGATAGATAATTATTTTGTATACTGACAAAAACAATAATGTTTTTGTCAGTATGCAAAATTATTTCAAAGAATCAGTCTCTATCATGGAAACAATAAGCTAACACTTCACTCAGAGAGTCAAAGGACACAACATGGGTCGGCATCATTTCGTGTGCGCATAAATATTCATGGGACCCACAATTTTATGGCCAACACTTTTTCAATAGGCAACATTCCCTAATGGTAACTAAAAGTAATACCATTATCATCATCATTGGCAGAGCTCTGATCTCTGCATATAGGTAAACAGCTCTGCCTTTACAAAACCTAAAAATGTACAATTTAAAGGTTTCTTTAAGGTTACGGACAATCACCTTCATATACAGTCAATGTACAATTGACTGTGGCATGCGAGTGTCAATTTTATACAATCACCTCTTTCTGAGATGGATGCCATGGTGCTCTAAATGATATGGTAATGGGTGGTGAGTGACAGAAAATGACTAACAAATAACTGGACAAGCTCAAGCCTAAAGACTCTGGAAATTATTAGAATTTGGACAAAATGCGCGTGAAATTATTCCAGGGGTGCCCAACGACAGTTTTCTGCAAAATATCTGTTTGAAGGAGCAAATATAGCCTAGAAATTTCTATACTAAAAGTAAAGCTAAGCATTTCTGGATAACATTTCTATTCATCTAAGATATTTGGAATTTTTTCAATTAGCTTCCCTACGATTTTCGGAGTTGGATTTTTCACATTTTATACCCAAGAACTGGCAATTATTAGTACAAAAAGGTCAACTAAAAATTTTGATATAAAGGAAAATTGTCTCCTAATATTTTCTAATGGAAATATGGCGACTCCGTGTCCTTGCAGTTTCGACAAGAACCACGGGGATAGCTAAAACTTTCAAGATGGCCAAAGTTCCCCTAAAACATCCAAACACATAAATAAAATTTTTGGCAGTTCCAAATTAATGAAACAGACTACTAAAGCATAGAGAAATCCATTTTAGACATTCATGACTTGTTTGGAAAGATTCAGTCATTAAGTGCCCATTACCATTTGATTACACACACACTTTCCATCTTCGTATAACGAATACTGTTTATGGAAATTGTTATGAAAGCTTTTATTCTGTTACATTTACTTTACTATACACGTACAACAAGAACATGTGAGCTCCTAGGTGTTACGTGATTAAATAAAATTGATTGATTGATTGAAGGCCTTTAACTTGTGAAACAGTAAATGTAGGTTGTTAGTTAAACAATATCATTGCCCCAAACATCTACTTACCCAAAATTCTTACTACCTCATCACAATTTTGATCAATTTCATGTAACCATCTTTTCACGTTCACAAATGTGTCCGCACTCGTCACATCATATACTACAATAACACCATGTGTCCCACGGTAATACCTGACAAAAAAAAATCATACTCTTTTATAATTGGATACTAAATGACAACTAATCTAATGTCAGAATTCTCTGTTTAAAATGTAAGCATGTGTCATGAAAATTGGAGGGAAAATTTGGTAGTTCATTGGAGGTCAGTACTTGATTCTAGGCATCCCCTCATTTAGTAAGATGTAACACCTATAATATACAGTCAAAAATTTGCTTTTGTAAACTGCTACAGGGTACATGTATATGTGTGTCAGAGAGAGGTTGCAGTGGCAAAAGCAATAAACTTGGCTAGGACCACTCCATAATGAGGTGTTGTGGTCCAAAATGAAATTCAGATGACAATGATTTCAGCCCAGTTTGAGTTTCAGTTCCTTTGTCAGCCAAACCCAATAACTCTTAACCATGAAAAATTAAGGCTAGGACACAAGGGAAATCAATTTTTACCGGAAAACTCTTTCACCTGAATTTCATTTTGAACTATAACAAAACGAAGCATTGCACTTGAGCCACTATGCTACAAGTATGGTATTCATAGAGAATACTTCATGGAGAGTGCGGGCGTACGGTATTTACGCACGAGTTATTGACATAACAGAAACCAGACGAGTGAGTGCAGCAATTGAGCGAAATTTCTGATACAAAAACAAATGTGCAAATACCATACAAAGCACTTCCATGTGGTATTGTGTTTATTATATACACACTGAGACAGTCATAATTTTGGCGGCTTTTTTATTTCAAATCTTTCCAAAATGCTAAAATTTGCCACTACACACTGCGAAATGACAATGAAATCGAAGTATCAGCCGATTAGTAAAAAGGTTTAAAAATATAATGAGGGTAAGGATATGAGGCAATCCAAGAACTACAAGTAACCTTAACTGTTTGTTCTCAATGTACAATTGAAAATGAATGAATTTAAGTAAAATGGCAGGTTTGAATATAAGTAGAAGACAAATTAGCTCTGACAAAAAGCACAACTTAAGCTTACGTCCTGTTTATTTTCTCCCTTTCCGATGTTGTTTTGCCGCCCGGCTCCCTACAGTTTTCTTCATCGACAATGAAACAAACAAAACTATTCCACTCCAATTTCCAGGATGTTTTTCACTTTTTTAGAACAAAAATTCTTTGAAAAAAACTTTTCTCATTGAATGTCTGCGAAGCTGCAAGCACCTATAAATGGCAGGAATTTTGCCGCGAAACTCATGGCTTCTGATTAGACATATCATTTTTCTCACATGTGAAAAAACATCGTTCACGATTCTTATTGGAAGTATCTTTTTTTTTTTCATGTGTAAAAACCACCTTCGCTCCTCTGATTGGCTAGAACTCAATTGCGTATGAAAATTTACGACATAGCTTTTTGCTGAGTATTTCTCAGTATGTACTGTATATAATAAATACATCTTTTGTCTGACTGTAACCCACTGGAGATAACACATCCTGTGACCAATACATTTTCCAGCAAAGCTTGATAAATGAATAATTCATTTATCAAGCTTTGCCTTTATGATACAAACCTTTAGCCGAGAAATCTTTTTACTCAGAATCAGCTTATAGCTGAATGCTTTGTTCCAGCTTATTGGGATACTAAAAGTAAGAAGGTTGTGCTATTACAGATGCTCATTTGTTTTGACTTCCACTAGAAAAGAATACTGTAGTCTGAATACATAGAATGCAATCTGATGATGTGTGTTTGGACCTTTTGTCACTCACTTGCACTCACAAACCTTTGGTTATCATTAGTTATTACTATTAATAGAAGGGACAGTATTTCTATTACTTATTTTACACTTGAATAATAATTCACGTGTAAAATAAGACAATAATTATTATTAAACTTCACACTGTGACCACAACATTATTTCATTGCCAGAAATTTGCTCAACAAGTGCCACCATTACTCAACGTCTTTGCAACAAGTTCCTAAAAATGTCCTTGTCTACTGTTAAGTCAAACTTACGTTGATGTTATTGTACGAAATCTTTCTTGGCCTGCTGTATCCCAGATTTGTAATTTAACCATCTCACCATCCACGTTTATCTTTCTTATCTTAAAATCCACCCCAATGGTCGTAATGTAATTTCCTACAAATTAATAACATATAAATATATCACAAAAGGTACCCAGAAGTTATTTCCCTTTTGAGATCAATATTAACCTGGACTAGATGTGCCAATTGTCAAAAAATCTGGGGACAATGCCAGATTAGCCTCAGAAAACAGCTGACATTTTGCAACACTATTACTGGTTTCCTGGTTCATTATACATCTCTGGGAAACTGCCCACCTACCCATCCACTCAGGCAACATTACTTCTCACTCAGGGCAAAATGTTGGCTTAGGGGAGGGGCAGGTCGGCAGTTTCCCTGAAATGTATAATGATCTGGTTTCTCTGTGAAATGATGTGTGAGAGGTGAGAACAGAAATTCCATACTGATGACGCAAGACTACCCAGATCTAGGAAGTGACACGTCATCAGTATGGAATTTCTGCGGTCGTACTCAGATGTCATTTTGCAGAAAAACCAGTGGTGGCATCGCGAAATGTCATCTGTTTACTTAGACTAGCAAAGGATTTGCGTCACTCAAATCAAGTTTTTACTGAGACAGCCACTCAAGGTGATCTACAAGGTGATTTACAGGACATGAAAAACAAGCCTGGTTCTATTGTATATCTAGTAATTCTGTTACAAACACTGTACCTGAGAACATATTATCTGCAAATCTAAGAAGCAAACTGCTCTTTCCCACACCTTAGAAGAAAAATAAAATTATTGTTAGCAAAAAAACGTTATCTATCAAAAATTATAAGTGAACTCTAGTCTCAAGGTCCTACACTATCAGTAACTGTCAGTAAAGGCCAGAGACAGGGTAACAAAAGGAAAATAGAGCCAAAAAATTTCCTACCAGTTCCATTTCCCAATTGCTAATAGGCCATTTTTGAGTTGCCCCAAGCCTCTGTTTCAAATTGAGGCCAGGTGGTAAGCTATTGCAATGGAAATGATTTCTTTGAGCCTCGTTTTGAGAGTGAGAGTTTTTGGAACCTGGAAATGACATATTGCATATTGCATATAGCTGGCAACTTGAAAACTCATATATTCAGGTCAAACCCAAATTGCAGTTTGGTTCACCCCATGCAAAGTGAGGCGTCTGACCCCTGTCTAACTGATTACAATGAAGCTAATGAAAGTTAAGTTTAATAAAAACACCAGTAAACAAAATGAACATTTCGTGTTATGTGGCTACTTAAGGTGTTTTCATACAGTTTTTTGGAGGTCATACCGATATTTTTTGGTCGCTTTAAGAGTGATTTTATCCTCGTCCAATTGCCATAAAATTTTCACCAGTGACTAACTATGAATTGAAGTTTGTCAACATACAGTTTTTAGTAAAGTCGATATCACTATGACAACAATAAACAAAAAAATTGAAATCAATAAAAGCCAAATTTTGCGCGATCTAGACCTGCTACTGAAAATCCAACCCTAGGAACTTTAAGTGTGGTGTTTAGCATATAACCTCCACGAAAAACAAAAAATTCTGTATGTTTGAATTAAAATTAAACCTAAATATATTTTAAACCTGATATTTCTATATAACTCAAATTAATCTCAAGTAGCATCAGAATGCTGCTTAATATCATTTTTCACTGCTTGGAAAGTTTGGTGTATTTTGTGTCTTGTTATCCTAAAAACGAACCTGTTTTCTAACCACCTATCTAAGTGCGACTTTACTTGAAATTTGACTTTTAGCAATTTTCTTTATATCTCTGGAATAGCTTGAAAGAATTCTTTTCAAACCTTGTCACATAATCTTCACGATGTATAAGTTGTAGTTAATTTTTTATCACAGGTAATTTTTATTTTTCCTTTGTTTCAACTTCATTAGCATACATTACCATACCCAAAAACAAAGGAACCTGAGATAAAAACTACAATACCTTGAAATTTCAAGATGAGCCTAGCCTACGAACCAACCGAAAATCCTTGCTACAACAATTTACTGTTTTGAAACTATGCTAAGTTTTCCAAATTAATGCTCACCATTTATACCTCCGTGACCCCATGAATTTTATTGCATCTTTTGATGTAAAGCATTGTCAATACTTTCACTTTCTTTGGCCCTCGAAAAAACTGTATCGAAACATCTTAAAATAAGCACTTAAATGTAGCCTTCACAGAGATGTGTACATTAACATGGTATATTGTTTTAACGGCAGCAGGATTGGCTCAGTCAGTAGAGCCCTTGATTGTAGAGCGGGAGGTCGCAGGTTCGATTCCCAGGGCCAGACCAACACTCAGGGTCTTAAAATAACTGAGAAATGAAGATACTCCCTTTGCACTGCAAGTGGCTTGACCTTCACATGGTTTGGATGACCACGTAAAAATGGCGGTCCCATCTCCAGTTGGAGACTAAAATTAGTGTCCCCAATTAGTACTTTCTTGCTAAATACCTTGACACTCAAATAAAGTGCATTTTTATTTTTTTACTTTTTTTTGAAAGCTTAAGTCTGTGGACAGGTCACCCAGTGTGACCAATCAAATTAATGAAACCCCTTTGCATGGTGGTGTAAGCTTATTTATTTCTCCTGATCAAAAAAAGTTGTATTTTCTTGAGAATCGTGATTGTGAATACTCTTAGGAACTCAATGGCTAAATGAAGTGGATAATAATGGTCATAAAACTAATTTGCTTTTAAGAAAAACGTTAGGGTCATCGTACAACAGCTTGAATATTTGCCGACAAAACATTTCTAATTAATTGAGCTTATTTAGAGGACTCAAAAATAAAAATTGGCAAGGGTCCTTTTAAAAACCAGGACAGTGTGAACTAGGCCTGAAAACAAACAGGACAATTTTTAGTGATATGAAGCCCAAGATTGTTTGAGGAGCAACTGCGATAAATCGATTATTTTCACGTTAAGTTATTGTACGATGTGCGGCCGAACAGATCAGACACATGCACGTTTGTTTACACTGTCCTGGCTAATCGATCGCAAGCCGGCAGTCGTGTTAACATTCTCAGCGACGCACAGAGAAAGAGAAGCCCTTGCTGTGCGTCTTAAGCATTCAAAAGAAGCTTGATCAGAGCTTCGCAAACCTTTTATGTGTGTCAAGAAGATAAGTAATTTTTCAACACCCGAAAACTGTCGCAGCACAAATCTCCCCGGTTCAGTCTAAGGTCACAGTAAAAGTAATGCTTACCGCTATCCCCAATGATTAGGAGCTTGAATAAATGGTCATAATCCTTCGCAGCCATGTCTTAATTCTTATTTAAAGCATTTATAGTAACCTAAATAGCATCAGGGTATATTTTCGGTCGTCTTGCTTGCACAGGAAGTAAGCTTATGTCAGAGTACGACAAATTGTTGGTCACGTGGTAAGTCGAGGTGGGGCTTAAGCTCGACCCAGACCCTTGGCAGGAAAATGTAGAGGCTCGGCTAGCTGGGATCAAAGGGCGCATCAGGGGTGAATCCCGCCCGGGGAATCCCGTTACATTACTGGAATCAAGGTCACTAATAACTTCCTTGCACCCTGTGCTGGTACCCACACAACCTAACCAAGTGACTCCCATTGCAGATCCCTTCCTCTAGTACTAGCTTTTAGACTTTGTATCATAGAAGAGTCATTTGAGAAATTTAGAGTCACGTTTACATGGCAAACGACAAACGTGAATTTGTTCCACGTGACCAAATTTTTTCCTTTGCAGTAAAACCACATTTATAAGGACACTGAGGTACCCATAGAAAGTGTCCGTATTAACAGGGTGTCCGTTTAAAGGAGGTTGAATTTAGAGAAAATGTACACTTCCTTTTCCCAAGGACAAAGTAAACTGTCCGTGTTAAGGAGGTGTCCCTATTACATGTTAGCGGAAGTCCGTAAAGACGGGATTGACTGTACTTGTCTTTTACTGTTTATCATGTAACTAAACGGAAATCAGTCGCAAAATATGAAGTGCTGCAAAATATATTCAAAATTTCGACAGCAAAATTACGACCCTGGGTACCAGAGGTTTTCCTCGCGAGCGGCGGGAATTTTCGGTGGCCGACGGCCGTCGTACAAAATTACTTAAGACCGTCCAACGGGCGCCGTACAAAATTACTTAAGACCTTCCCAATGAGAACTGCCATGCGGACGAGAAAGATGAGGAAAGCTTTTCCTTCTGTCTTCTGAACAACTACGTTTCGCAAGGCTCCAGTCTCCGTGGAGCTTTTCCAGGGCGGGGCCGCGTTACAATTCTTCAAGTTTCTTTTTTTGGTATTACTTCAAAGTGAGCCTTAAAAACACATTGGAATAAAATAAACCTATGAAATAATGATTCTATAAACCTCGACTATTAGTGTATGCCGGTACGGTGGCTTTTCGATGGGCAGCCGATGGAAACGGGTTGCAACTTGAAAAGTTTGGGCCCACATTTTCAAATTCCTGTGCTTATAGCTACTTGATAACTTTTCATTTTGTTCCAAGTATAACAAAAATGACTAAGAATTCAGCTCACCGTTGCCCAAAAAAATGATAGCCCCTTAGAGAAGGCTTAATCCTTGATGCGCACCACAAGGGAACTGAATCATTTGAGCCGTGTGTTAATTCAAACGTACTCTTGTGTTTTCGTCACAGTGTTGTGACGTCATTATGATTTTACCAATGGGATAGTCCCTTCCATATATAGGATATAAACCGTAGAATTCACAATCTCCCAATTAAGTTAAAGCCATAAACGCTCACTGAACTTCAAAAGTCAACCTGCACTCAAAAAAAATCTCAAAATGGGCTTCTGGCGCTGTCTGTTGCCATTTGCCCACAGGAATCAGTCTCTGCTTGCATTCCGGTGTATAACAAGGTTTCAAATCTCACAGGTTAATAACAGTATTGCAGATGAAAGGTAGGTACAGTGGCGTAGACAACAGGGACAACAGGGACTCCAATTCATTAGACAAACAGGTTGCATATTTAATAGCTAGTAATAATTCTTTCGCAAAAGATAGTCGAGTAAGGATGACCTCACAGAACACGACTTCAGTGGAAGAAATATAATAGTCATTGTGAAAATTAACACCAAACTTGATAGTCCCGTTATTTAAAATTCTAACATTTATACTCCGAGGCTTTCTGATCCTATTTCGATGTTTGGTTTGGTTTTCTATTGTGTTCAAGTCGCTCCTGGACTGCGGATTCGACAATGAAATCGTGAAAAATTTGCACTGATTTTAAGCCGTAAGGCCTCTGAGTCTTGAGAATTTTGGTTATTCTTTCATGTTACGCTTACGCTAAATAGACCTACTGTTTCATATAATAGTAATAGAATGTCCATACTCATGTATACCCTGTATACCCTGTATACCCATGTATACCCTGTATACCCAGTATACCTTATATAGCCTGTATACCCATGTATACCAAGTATACCTTGTATACCCTGTATACCTTGTATACCCTGTATACCCATGTATACCCTGTATACCCAGTATACCTCATAGACCCTGTATATATACCCATGTATACCCTGTATACCCTGTGTACCCATGTATACCCTGTATACCCTGTATACCCATGTATACCCTGTATACCCATGTATACCCTGTATACCCAGTATACCTTATAGACCCTGTATACCCATTATACCCTGTATACCCAGTATACCTTGTATACCCTGTATACCCATGTATACCCTGTATACCCTGTATACCCAGTATACCTTGTATACCCTGTATACCCATGTATACCCTGTATACCCTGTATACCCTGTATACCCATGTATACCCTGTATACCCATGTATACCCTGTATACCCAGTATACCTTATAGACCCTGTATACCCATGTATACCCTGTATACCCAGTATACCTTGTATACCCTGTATACCCATGTATACCCTGTATACCCTGTATACCCAGTATACCTTGTATACCCTGTATACCCATGTATACTTTGTATACCCTGTATACCCATGTATACCCTGTATACCCAGTATACCTTATATACCATGTATACCCATGTGTACCCAGTATACCTTGTATACGTTGTATACCCATGTATACCCTGTATACCCTGTATACCCAGTATACCATGTACAGCCTGTATACCCATGTATACCCATGTATACCCAGTATACCTTGTATACCCATGTATACCCTGTATACCCTGTATACCCAGTATACCTTGTATACCCTGTATACCCATGTATACCCATGTATACCCTGTATACCCAGTATACCTTGTATACCCTGTATACCCATGTATACCTTGTATACCCTGTATACCTTGTATACCCTGTATACCCATGTATACCCTGTATACCCTGTATTCCCATGTATACCCTGTATACCCGGTATACCTTGTATACCCTGTATACCCATGTATACCTTGTATACCCTGTATACCCAAAGGCATATATACCCTGTATACCCTCTATACCCAAGAACTCCCTGTATACCCTGTATACCCATGTATACCTTGTATACCCTGGATACCCATGTATACCCTGTATACCCTGTATACCCGGTATACCTTGTATACCCTGTATACCCTGTATACCCCTGTATACCTTGTATACCCTGGATACCCATATATACCTTGTATACCCTGTATACCCATGTATACCTTGTATACCCTGTATACCCTGTATACGGAGGTACTCCCTGTATAACCTGTATATTCATGCACACTCTGTATACCCTGTATAGCATTGTATACTATCAGTCAGTTATATCTGGTTAAATACAGGATTTACAATTCTTTCGACATATTTGCTAGTATTTGACCGTCAGGGGAAAGGAAACTATCCATATCAAGAGGTAGATTATTAGCTATCTGTGAAAGTTCCATAAGTTGTATTTGCCAGTTAACGGAAGAGCGTTTTGAAGTCAGTCGGTTACGTTTTTCTAAAAAGAGGATGTAACATGGCAAGACCAAAAAAGATGAATTAACGTCTTTGAGGAATTGTTGCAAAAGGTATATTTGTTATTTTCCTTTCGTCTTATTTTAAGTCAGAAATTATTGGTTGGTATGTGCCTATGTAATAGTATAAATTGGAACTCTATCAGTTTGGTGCTTTTTGTGCATCGTACTTTGCGCCATAAGATATGCAAGTTCACAGTTAAATGTTCCTTCTTCGTCTAAGTAGTTACAGTCTTGAAGTCATTTTAGTTGGCTTTTACGTGTGGTTAAACTTTTGGCTCTGGTCAGTTTTTGGTAAATTAATGGACCTGGCTTTTCTCTTTTAACAATTCAGTTTTCACTCAGTGTTTCAAAGTTATAGTCTCTTGTCTCAGCAGTATCGGTAATATTTTTGCGAATTCGTTTAACAGCTGATAGTAAACCGTAATAGCTGAACGGGCGTACTCTTAAATCATGTTTGGAGGCAAAATCTTTGAGAGTCAGAAAATTATCGTTTCCTGATTGGAGGTGTTTAACTTTGGAGATACTTATTTCAAACCACTCTTTAAAAAAATAATGTTCATTATCTATCGTTATCAAAGAGTTGAACCACAGAACCTGTTCTTGAAAAGCGATATCAGAACTTACTTTGTCCACAAAGTTTATTTCTTTCCAATATTCCAGTTTTTCTTTATTTACAGGGTCCGTTGCCCTAATCTCTTTTATACTGTCAGAGACTTTAGGATTACCACGGAAAATGAGATCGCGCCCGTAGTTCTCCAGTTATAGATCAAAGATAAATTTCCATTTTCCGTTTTTAGTAGTGTCCAAGTACTTTTCAACCCATGTTGTTTTAAGAGATTTGTTGAAAGAGTAAATAGAGAATAATACATGGTCGCGCGGAGATATGGAATTTATCTTCGAGTGTTCACACTCCTTACATCCTCCTCCTCCATTCCTTACCCTGTAAGGAATGGTGAAATATGGGAAGAACTATAAAGCGAAACTATTTTCGACTTTGACTATTTTGCTAAACATGTCACAAAAATGGCTGTTCTTATTTTGAGTTGGCATACTGGGTCATAGTATGCATGACAAAGAACTCTAGCTCATTCAATCCAGGATCTTTGATTTTTTCGTTATTTTCTTTCAGTGAAAGTCTTGATTGTTTTGCTTTCACGGTATGTCTGTATTTTTTACTTCGCTTTCGCGGTGTTGTACATTTTTTGTCTCAAGGAAGTCTTTGGTTTCCCCCACATTGTTTGCCTTGGCACCATCCACAACAACTGCATGCGCTCATACAGGTACCGTATTCGCTGATGCACTTGCACCTGCCTTTGTAGTTCCTTGACGCTTAGCTTTTGCTTTTGATTTCTATTTATTTTTTTTTGCATCGACATGGTTTTCTTGGAGTTGAGATTGGCACTTTCTCCGTGGAAAGCGTGGACTGACTCTCGAGAGCATCGAGATTGCTGTTTGTTTCAGAAGTGAATTGCTCCTGCTGATCACGTTGGGAGATAATTAGCGCATCATAGTGTCCTAGACCACTTGCATTATACGCCAGGTAGACGACGTTTTAGGCTGGCACCATCCCTTCTGGATAAATTATCACAAAAGGAGTCAAAAAACTTGGATTTAAGACAAATAAAGGTATTTGAATAACGTTTGCGATTGCTAGAGGTATAAGATCGCCTAGCGGACCTGAAAACGCCCCCGATTGGATAAAACGATCTGCCTCCGAAAAAAAGTTTACATCACTGGGCAGAAATGACTAATAAAAATCTACTCCTTCTCCCTTCAATTCTTGGACGACTTTAATCGTGAGAATGCTACCAATATCGTTGATGGATGTAGATGTGTCTCTTCCCACCTGTTCCGCAAGGTGCGACATGAACAGCGATTCATTATGTGCATTCAAGCTCACCATTTGTTGCAATTGCATTGCCACTACCATAAAAATGTCAAATCCCCAAGTCGAGGCTAGTTCAGTAAGCCTTTTTCTCTCACTTTTTGTTCGGTCTTCAGCTACAGTTTCATTTTCCATTAATGCCTTTGTTTTTAACGGTCTAACATAAGTAACTATCTTCTTGAAATTGAATAGTTTTGGCCCCGTTTTTTCCTCAACGATCTTGCTCATTTTCCACCACTGTAAAGCGTCTCTAAGAATGACAAAGTTTTCGTCATCCGGCTTTAAACTGTTCTGCACGTTTTCACCATCACTACACGTAGAACTCTCGCCATTGCTATCGATTAATGATGTAAGACGGGTTTGTATGTGAGAAATACTCTATTGATATTGTTTTCAAATTTATTTTTTTATCTGTAGCATTTGTCATCACATGGAAATATATTTCGTGAACTTTGTTATTGGTCCCGTCAGGGGTTCTGCTCGTTTGCGGTACTCCTGTTAACAGAATCTTCTTTCTACTGTTTATGAGCATGTCTCCTATAGATGGTAAGTTTGCATCGCGTTTCCTGTTTGAGTTAAAAAGGGTTCTTTCAAAGTGAGTTCTTGCAAGATCTACTCCAATTCGGTTTGTTACTGTTGTTTTCTTCAGTCCTCGGTGAAGCCGTTCGTTTCGTGTTGTCCCACAACCTGGGGGGATGTGTGACAAACATCCCTTTCTAACGTGACATTCTATATTTTTTAGTTCTTTTCCAACACTTTTGCTGATAACGCGAGCGCCACTTGAATATCTTATACGAAACCCATTTTGTGATAAAGTTGTTTAGGTTGCGCAAACGAAATCTCTTCAGGTGCCGGAGTTGGAAGCTTTCTCTCGATGGTTTGATCTCTCTGATCCCCGAAGACCAGTGAGTAATCTTTGCAAACCTCTGCAAAGATATGAGAACGTTTTGACACCTTTTTTGTAATTCTTTGTATGGCGTGAAACAAATCCAACTTGACGGGGACGTTTGGGAAATATGACGTGAGCAGGTGGTGCCACTTGCAGCAATTGTCTATGTATATTCCTGACAGTTTCACACCTCGATTTTTGAAGTCTAACGAGAGAGCTTAAAAAAGAGGTTTTATCTCCTCAAAACTCTCTGACATAGCGAACGACCACCTTATTACTTGTTCTTTCTCGTTTGTCATACAGAAGAGTGATGTGTACTGCGTAATCCAGGCGCCGTTTTCTTTTCTTTCCAAACCGATATTTGCAGCTGCCTTGAAGGTGTGGTCACAGCTAATCCATTTAGCATTCTGTAAAAAGGTGTTTTTTCTCATTAAAAGAAGCAACGTAAACGCTTCTTATCAAGTTGTCACCTGGCCAGGGAAAAAGGTTTCCAGGAACGTCAAAATTTAACCCCTCAGCTGACTGTGTGAACCCCAATTCTTTCGCTTGGTGCGCGTCATTTAGAAATTTGAGAAAACCTGTTTCTTAATGTTCTTTTGTACCTTTCTTTTATGAGCTCTTCAACAGCCGATATTGCTAATCCTCTATCTAATAAATCTTCAATTTCATTTGACAACCGCATAGTCATACCAGATCGGTGTGTGAGAACAAATGGCACGCACGTATAAACCTCTGAGGTGTCGTGGAAATAGCCTGCGGGTATATCGTGACCATGCTCACATTTATATACTTTGCTTACAAGCAGCACTGGACTTTCAACGTCGAACAACATTAGGGGGTTTGATCTGTCTTTTCTTGCATTATTCCACTCATTGACGCTTCCCCTTGATAGCAAAGAACATCTTCCATCTTCAGCGCACAAACGACAATACAATTTTCTTTTTTTGGCGCGAAAAGCCGGATGTTGTCCAAGAGGATCGAAAAGGATATAGGGAAGTAGAAAGTAAGCATCTGCGTCGTGTCTCCAATCGGGTCCTGTAATCGGCGGTGGTGATGGTATGACGACAGAAGGGGCCACCATTTCTTCATTCGTTGATAAATCGTTTTCATATTCCACTGTTGGTTACATCAATATCTCTCTCTGCTTTTCTATCACCTCAAATCGCGTCACAAACGTCACAAATAGCACAAGAATGTTAATAAAAATTATTAACATTGAGATGTGCATGTTTGATTTGTGTTCCGTCTTTCTTACTCTATCGTCCTGGCCTACCCACGGTGTGATGCTAAAGGAAAATTTTACGTGAATGTACTTATGACGGTTCATTGATTTGTAGCCTAGGTATGTCCGCCCCCTCCTCTCCAACCAAAATCTCGCGCGGGCTTATTGAGTGTCACTGCGTTTCATCAGGTCAGCATATCTTCGCATACTAGTTCAATTCAAATGCCAAATTTATTATCCCTTAAATATGTAGCTTACATGACGGCATTTCAGGGGGGTTTTAAAAATTAACTGATTTCTTTCCAATATTAAATTCTTTACATAAAAGGTTTTATTTGCACATCAAGCATGATTTGTTTACTTAAGGGTAGACAGGGTATACCGGGCACACACTGTATACAGTGCATACATGGGTATAAGGGGAGTACATAAGTATACATGGGTATACAGGGTATACAGGGTATACGGGGTATACTGGGTATACATGGAAATACAGGGTATACATGGGTATACAAGATATACAGGGTATACAGGGTATACATGGGTATACAGGGTATACAGGGAGTACATGGGTATACTTGGGTATAAAGGGTATACAGGGTATACATGGGTATACAGGGTATACAAGGAGTACAGGGAGTACATGGGTAAACAGGGTATACAGGGTTTACGAGGTATACAGGGTGTACAGGGTATACAAGGTATACAAGGTATACATGGGTATACAGGATATACATGGGTATACAGGGTATACAGGGTATACATGGGTATACAGGGTATACATCGGTATACAGGGTATACATGGGTGTACAGGGTATACAGGGTATACATGGGTATACAGGGTATACAGGGTATACATGGGTATACAGGGTATACAGGGAGTACATGGGTATACATGGGTATAAAGGGTATACAGGGTATACATGGATATACAGGGTATACAAGGAGTACAGGGAGTACATGGGTATACAGGGTATACAGGGTTTACGAGGTATACAGGGTGTACAGGGTATACAAGGTATACAGGGTATACATGGGTATACAGGATATACATGGGTATACAGGGTATACATGGGTATACAGGGTATACATCGGTATACAGGGTATACATGGGTGTACAGGGTATACATGGGTGTACGTGGTATACAGGGAGTACATGGGTATACCGGGAGTACATGGGTATACAGGGTATACATGGGTATACAGGGTATACAGGGTATACATGGGTATACAGGGTATACAAGGTATACATGGGTATACATGGGTATACAGGGTATACAGGGGTATACGGGGTATACAGAGTATACAAGGTATACAGGGTATACATGGGTATACAGGGTATACAAGGTATACAGGGTATACATGGGTATACAGGGTATACATGGGTATACAGGGTATACAGGGTATACAAGGTATACATGTGTATACATGGTTTACAGGGTATACAAGGTATGTATGGGTATACATGGGTATACAGGGTATACAGGGTATACATGGGTATACAGGGTGTACAGAGTATACAAGGTATACAGAGTATACATGGGTATACAGGGTATACAAGGTATACAGGGTATACATGGGTATACAGGGTATACAGGGTATACATGGGTATACAGGGTATACTGGGTATACATAGGCATACAGGGTATACAGGATACACAGCATATACATAGGTATACAGGGTATACAAGGTATACAGGGTATACATGGGTATACAAGGTATACAGGGTATACATTGGTATACAGGGTATCCTGAGTATACATGGGGTATAAAAGGTATACAGGGGTATACAGGTTATACATGGGTATACAGGGTATACATGGGTATACAGGGTATACATCGGTATACAGGGTATACATGGTATACAGGGTATACATGGGTATACAGGGTATACTGGGCATACATGGGTATAAAAGGTATACAGGGGTATACAGGGTATACTGGGTATACATAGGTATACAGGGTATACAAGGTATACATGGGTATACATAGGTATACAGGGTATACATGGGTATACAGGGTATACATGAGTATACAGGGTATACAGGTTATACACGGGTATACAGGGTATACAGGGTATGCATGGGTATACAGGGAATACAGGGTATACAAGGTATACATGGGTATACAGGGGTATACAGGGTATACAGGGTAAACATGGGTATATAGAGTATACAGAGTATACAAGGTATACAGAGTATACATGGGTATACAGGGTATAGTGGGTATACATAGGATACAGGGTATACAGGATACACAGCATATACATGGGTATACAGGGTATACAAGGTATACAGGGTATACATGGGTATACAGGGTATACTGGGTATACATGGGTATACATAGGTATACAGGGGTATACAGTGTATACTGTGTATACATGGGTATACAGGGTATACAAGGTATACGTTGGTTTACATAGGTATACAGGGTATACATGGGTATACAGGGTATACATGGGTATACAGGGTATACATGGGTATACAGGGTATACTGGGTATACATGGGTATAAAAGGTATACAGGGGTATACAGGGTATACTGGGTATACATGGGTATACAAGGTATACATGGGTATACATAGGTATACAGGGTATACATGGGTATATGGGGAATACAGGGTATACATGGGTATACAGGGTATACAAGGTATACCGGGTATACATGGGTATACAGGGTATACAAGGTATACGTGGGTATACATAGGTATACAGGGTATACATGGGTATACAGGGTATACAGGGAGATAAACAGTCTATTACTATTACATGAAGGATATATCTATTTGGCGTAAGCGTAACATGAAAGAATAACCAGAATTTTGATACATGACATGGGTTATTACCTTTGGTCTTATTTGCGCTGAATCACAATAAAACGACATTGATTATTTAATGGGGTCCCGTACTACATATAGTCAGATATAGTACACTTGATAGTGCGTGATTTCAGTCTTATTGATCGCGTCATTAATAATGTAAATTGCAACAGAACCTCCCTAATCCATAACTTCAGCGCCTTGAAAATGCAAAATTTTTGTTTCGCTCCGCATGCATATTTGTATTAAGAAAACTTGTGACCATCCGATTGAAGCAACATATAGTTAACTCCCTCTAATTTAACATGGATTCCATTGGGATCGGCACTATGTGTCCGTCTTAGCGAGATGTGCGTCTAATAACTAAAAGGAGTAAAGAAAAGCATGGACCAACTCTTGGTGTCAGTTTTAGCGAGGTGTGCGTTAAGAGACTCGACAGTACTTAATTCTTTGCAAATAATAGCATAAGTACTAAGATAAATATTTATATCTGCTTGGCTTGTCACACACAAAAGAGAGCGTTCCTGGGAACAATATAAATTAATCGAAGGTCAAATGTCTCAAAGTTGCCTTTAGACCTTTCAGTTAGAGAAAAAAATTAAGTATATTTTGAAGTGTCGTTTAACACCTTGGTAAAATAAAATCACCAACAAACTAGACTGCAAAACAGTCCGTATTTTTGCGTATTCAAATACGCGTTAGCAGTCAAGCGAAAGTTCGGGAGCAAGGCTGAAAACGGAGGGAGAGACGCTAAAAACACGCACGTTGTGAGGCTTGCACGCTTCGCGCGTGTGAAACTCTTCACGCTGGACCGATTTTGAGGGAAAAAAAGCCGACTATTTTACAGTCTATAACAAAAGTTAAGATTATCAATTTGCCTTCAATTAAACGTTCGAGATATAATATTGAGAAAAAAACTCTTTCACGATTTTAGACGTGCCGCATGGTGGAAATGTACGCACCAAGGTTCTTGTCCTTCTTTTGACGTAAATGACAACTAGAGATTGGAGAGCGAAATTCCCGTATATTAGGGGATCAGATTCGGGGAAGAATGTTAAACCGTTTTCGCGTACACGTGCTAAAAATCAGAATTGCTGATGAGGAGGTGAGGTGAGGGAAGAGCAAATAAAGAATAGTTAAACAGTTCAGTCTTTCCTCAACTGTAGTACTATACCAGTAAGGGAGGGGTAGGTGGGTAATTTTTTTACGCCTTTTTCAGGCGAGTAAAGGCAAGTGCGAAGTGGGCATATATAGAGGGAGACACACTCGCGTCGGGGCGAGGCGTATCTTGCGCTTCTCCCTCGCTTTGCGCTTGCCTTTACTCGCCTGAGAAACGCGAAAAATAGACGTCTTTTTTTCTGCAGGCTTACACTGATCCAACGTCTTCCACTGATCCCTATATTACTCCTGATATTAATAAGGGTCTTTTTTTAATTACATTTTAGGTCACCAGTGCAGTTAGCCTATGATAACTTTGACGCAAACGCTGCCGGGAAATATTTACCACCTCTAATGATCCTGCATGGCTTGTTTGGTTCCAAGCGCAATTTCAGAGAGTTGGCAAAGATGTTCAACAAAGAAACTGGACGACAGGTAAACTATTATTTTGTGGTTGCATTGGTTATGAGGAGGTGCGCTCTGTGATTGGATGGAAACTCACAACCATTCAGAGGTAAAAACAAAATTACGCGCCTTTTCCCACCCTTCTTTGGTACCGGCAGACTACATGTATTTGCCCCAAGTTGTCATCAATACATTTGAAATTTAGCTCACATAGTAATTGGTCAGAGTAGTTATTTAAGCTGTCTTTGCAAGACTCAATCGAACCCCAAACTCCCAAGCACAACTAAAACGACTGTGTTCTTCGGTACTTTCCATGGGCATGGCGGACTCTTACACGTCTTTGCCGATGGAATTCGCGCAGCCCTATGCTATTATTAGGGAGCTTAAGCGACAACGACGGCAACGAGAACGGCAAATACGCACTAGTTTTTGATTGACAAAACAGCAACACTGCAAAATGGGGGACTACTCGTAGTCTACTCGCCTTTTCTCGCGTGGGGTGATTTTCACGCGCGCTCGCGCTTTGCTCGCTCTACTGTCCCTGAGGAAAAATGGGGGACTACTCGTAGTCTACACTGCACGACTACGACGTGAAACTTTCTAATTACACGTTTTATGGAGGACGTAAAAACAAGACAAAAATTTTCAGTTTCTTTTTCTAACCTAAGGTACAGTATTTCAGAATCAACTCTATAAAAAATTGCCCAACGCTTGACAAATTAAATCAATAGAATAAAAGTGATAAAGTTTGAAACAGCGCAAATTTGCTTAAGCTCCTGTAGCAGACTATGAACTGTTCTCAGTAGAGGCTCCAAACCCATGATAAAAAAGAAAAGGCAAAGAGGCCGATAGCTCGAAATAGTCATCTTATTGACAAACCTTAGGCCGATGGTGTGCTCATTTGATCCGGGATGGTTTATTCACCAACTGAAAGTTTGGCTTTGTTTATATGATCCTCGGCCGAGTATGACCTCCAACTTCTTCATGTACTTGAGCTTTTCCACTTTGTATTGAAATCCTTTAAGGAGAACTGATATTAAGCCCCCCCCCCCCGCCGCCCCTTCAAATGTGTTTGAAATAAATAGGCTCCCCGGGGAGGGCTTAATAGAGAATTTACTGTACGTTTACAATTGATTTGATAATTTTCATTCCTAGCTTTTTAGAATCGGCGAATTATATTGATAGCTTCACTTTCTAATCAAATCAGTCGCTAAAAGATGCGCTTTCCCGCCTTTTTTGCCAGTCTTATGACTGATAGCTTGATAATAGGCAGTTTCTTGGTGTTGAGGACGTGCAAGCAATCCCTAAATGACGTAATACAAAAGATTGAATTGCTTCAGGACTACCAAACTCACGTTAAACACCGTTCCATTGCAGATTGTGACTGTGGATGCAAGAAATCACGGAGACAGTGACCGCAGTCCCCACATGAGCTTTTCTCTAATGGCTTCGGATGTATATCATCTTATTCAAGAACTGCAGCTTTCCAAGGTGGTTTTATTGGCAAACAGTATGGGCGCAAAGACGGCGATGACCTTCGCGTTGACACACCCAACTTCATTAGACAGCCTCATAGTTGTCGACACGTCTCCTTCCCCCAAAAGAAGTCAATTTGCGGAAGAAGTGTTTCCACCTGGCTTAAAAGCACTCAAGACTGTAGATTTAAATCAGATAAAAGACAGACGAGATGTTGACAACGTTTTGAAGGACGTAATTCCTGTAGGTGTTGCCTTACTAATATTACTCCCTTAAGTTATTTTTTTTTTGCAATAAGGCAGACGTACTCTGTGGCGGATCCAGGGGAGGGGCACTGTTCCCCCTTATTTTGAGACCAAATTGAGGCTCAAAGAGCCGTTATAAAATTTTTATTTGAGACTCCCCTCCCCCTCATGTCAGGGTCTGGATGACCGGGGGCCCCTTATCTGAAAGTCTGGATCCGCAACTGGTACCGTATGCCCTGAATAAACCCTTCGCTCTAATAAGCGCTAACCCTTTGACCAATTAGCAATTGAAATAAGCCCCCCCCTTCCCCCTCGACTTCGCTTTACAAAATAGTTAGGACTTCACCACTATCTCGTCCTGGTCGTCTTCGGGATACGCACGGCGGGAGCAGGGAGTAATGGAAATGCGAGCTGTTTGGGAGAGGCTAAACCCCCGGGGGGGTACTCCCAAGTGCCCCCCCCCCCCCCGGGGGGCTAAACAGCGAGACATTGAAATCTGCAGAGCTGATCGTGCTCGGTAAAAATTAACTTTGCAAGACATAGATACTGCAGCGATAGTAGCCTGTTCCTGGCTCTCAGATAGTAGTGAAAGGCACGCGAAAATATGAGCGCGTGATTGGTGAAAAGGGGGCGCTTTCTCAATTTCGCGGCCGACCCGTCTATCTCGGCTATCTCCTGCTGGAACAGGCTACACTGATAGAACCTAAACAGAGCGCGGTTGTAGCCGTTGACAGATGTCTCTCCATTATTGTGCCTTATCGGAAAAACGTAACAACAGACTTAGCACTGCTAAATAGGAATACCCGCTCACTCTGTTAAAAGCCCTAACAATGGACTGTCACACCGGCCGAATTACGCCATATCACGTGCCTTCGGGAGGGCAAGAGTCCCGCCAACGGAGTCGTGTTGCTGTCTCGCAAAGAAAATGTACAGGATGGCCAAACTAACCTTAGAATTTAACATGGACAAGACCGTTCAATATGTACAGCGTATTGGACCTTCGGCCTCGAAATACTAAAGTAACAAATGAGGGATCTATAGAAGACCTGATTAGCAAACATGCGTCATTATTATTATCATTATATAGTTATCATTATAACTATTCGTATAATTATAATTATAATTATTATTATTGCTTTATTTTGAAAAAAATGGCTATTTATAAGTTTAGTCACGCTTCAATTATCTCTATTAATCCCCTTGAGCTGCAGGTTTTAATTCATTTAAGTGCATAAATGAAGTATTAATTCTTCAAAGTAGATTCCTCAGTATTATATTGAATTCCCCTGTTTCTTTAATCGAGGAAATACGTCAGTTCAGTTCCTGTATTTATCTAATAATTCGACTTTTTTTTCTTGGTTACCTAATTAACGCAGATTGAAGTTTTGAGGTCTTACTTTTTGAAAAACTTGGTGAAAACTGACTCTGGATTTAAATGGAAAGTGAACCTTGAAGCCATAGATAACAACCTCTCAGAGGTTTTAAGCTTTCCAACACAATTTCCACACCAGAAGTTCAATGGAAGGGCTCTGTTTGTTGGAGGAAGCGAATCAGAATACATAAGGTACGTATGAAAAATACGCGAACCTTGATTTGAAATAGGTAGATGAATACTGCGCACTATTATTCATTAATTCTATTGCCTTCTTTTGTTTATTTGTAGCTGTTTTGTACTATTTCTTATTAACTGTTTCACGGTTCAAGTAAAATCACTCTAAAGCCTACCAACAAATAATATTTTAAAGTAGAAATATATTTGAACTGCACTCTCATTTTTTATTGCATTGCATTGCCTTTGCTATGGAGATAATTGCCGTGGGAGTGTTTCCATAAAACCCATTTCAAAAGTACTATATCTTTGTATATCCCTGGGGCTTTTAGCACCTGATTTGGAAGGTCTCAAGTCAGGGTTTGCAAACCTTTTCTCGGTATACTACGGTGGAAATTCTTAACGAACAGTGGCGGATTACGATCTTTAAGTATTAAATTGGGGGGGGGGGGGGGGGGGGGGCCTCAGCCAGTAAGAGGGAGGCCCGGCCTCCTCGAACTACGGACATCAGTTTTTGCCCCGGGTACCCCGGGCCTCTCCCCGAGATCTGTCACTCAGAAGAACCCCAGTAAAGAATATCGTTCTTTGTACTAAGGACTTTAAAGTCCTTAGTATAAAGA
The DNA here is from genome assembly GCF_958299795.1 of Porites lutea. NCBI lineage: Eukaryota > Metazoa > Cnidaria > Anthozoa > Scleractinia > Poritidae > Porites > Porites lutea. Next base: position 4,920,966 of record NC_133211.1, read on the forward strand.
ACGATATTCTTCACCCCAGCCGTAGTAAAGTGTCTGGAAAAAGACTCGAGTGAATTTTCAGCTACGCAGCGGGGAAGTGCGTCCCCCAAAAAGGAGGATTAATCCTAGGGGGAAGTGGCATTAGTGTTAGATTTAATTCAGGTCACTAGTTGCACCTTAAATATATTTCTGAATGCAACCTCTTTCCCCAGGCTTTTTCCTTAGACTTCCTCACCTTCAATTGTAATTGTTATTCTATATTACTGATCCTGATCTACGCAAATATCCGGCTTTTCAGCCTCGCTGTTTTTTGTCCAAGTGGTCCTTGCAAGAATTGTTCGCTAATTTTTCCTTAGAAGCTAGAAGGGGCTCTGGGAACCAGGTTGTTTTGTATGCCACCTCGCTACTAATCAAAACTACCTCGAGTACATTTAAGGGGTGTTCATTTTTTGCAGCGAAATCGCTGTTGGCGTAGAGACTGAATAGCAAAGCACCCACGGAGAGGCTGCGGGAGAGCATTATTTTAAAACTGTGGACCCTGGAGTATTTCATCCGAGGACCCACCGCTGGGGCTGGCGAAAACTTCACCGAAAGGGTCCTAATATATTTAACAGAAAAAAGGGTCACTTGCACAATGACGTCATATTACTACTACCACCAGAATCCTTTAGAGTTTTCCATTCTTGTGCAAATTAGGGCTTTTGTTATTTAAACCTCGCTGGGATTTCCAAATATAAATATGAAAGGAAAAACGAAAAGGATTCTGGTCGTGGTAGTAAAATGACGCCATCGAGCAAATGGCCTATTTCTGTTGTTTTATTTAGTGAATCAGATTATCCTACAATCTACAAGTTATTTCCCAGAGCTGACATCAAGTTTATACCTGACAGCAGGCACTGGCTTGTTATTGAAAAACCGAAGGAATTTGCACAAACTGTGACGGAGTTCCTGGCAAAGGACACTGCAGATCACCAATTTTAAACTTCTTTATTGTAGTGTGTTATTTGTGTCTTCGGTTAATGTTTTGAAAGGTTATTTTAATGTTTCACTCAATTTGGTGGCTGTTGCCACAGTTTGAATTTTGAAACGTTTCTTGACACAGCTCCTTGAAAAGGGATGCAAAATTATGACATACCAAAGTGATTGTCTCAGATCCTGAGAGGTCTTCTTCAAATAAACCTGTGGGAGGGGCAGACAACAAACCAACGGACGTTGTGAGAAATAAGCCTGAGAAAACAGCCTACATTTCTAGACGCCACCACTGGTTTCACCAAGAGATCACGTGAAGAACCCTGAAGCGCAGTAATTCGATCCATACTGATGACGCTCAACTCACAACCCAGATCTGAACAGTGCTTCTGATTGGTTGAAGCAAATGTCTAACCAATCAGAAGCACTACTTATGTCTGGGTAGCGATACGTCATCAGCATGGAATTTCTACCTTCGTTCCTCTCAGACGTCATTTCGACGGAAAATTAGCGGTGGCATCGCGAAATGTCGACTGTTTCCTAACGCCACTGAGACATACAACCGCAAGTAAAATAGAATGGAGACTGGTTTCAGAATCAGGTTTTCGGCAAACGGCAGATGTCAATTTGTACCAAGTGACAAAGTCCTTCCCTTTCCTCGTCCTTTATAGAGTACAAAAATAAGTAGTTTCATGTCAGGTTCATCCATAAGAATTATTTTCGCTAGTTTTCATCTCCCCTTTCCTTATTTGAGAAATGGTAAACTTAAATCCCGGGTTTGCCGTTAACGTCTCACAGAGAGGTCAAGCATCACGTTTACGTCAAGCGGCAAACGCGAATTTATACCACGTGTCTCTTTACCTGTCGTTTACTGTTCATTATTTCTACACCTAAATTAGTAGTTTCGCGCAATTTTTTATCCATAAGAATTGTTTGAGCTGTTTTTATCTGCTCAATTTTTATTTTGACAAATCCTCAACTTGAATCTGACGGTTGCCGTTTGCCGTACACGTGAAGCTTAAACTCTCTGAAGCCAGAAGTCGTTATGTTGCTATAACAACTCCGATGTCAATACAACAACGTTCATTAAAAATGTCCACCCCAGATCTAATAATACTGAAGTGTGGTAACCATTTTCGGATGTCCAAGTGCCAATATCAACATAGCCAAGACACAAACTTGGGAGGATTTGCCCCTAAAGGATGCAACCGACCCGTTTGGAAGCAACAATAAACTTTACAAATTTATAATCACGTATTCAAACCAGAGACAAAAAGCTACAAGATGATCGTTTCTTTTAAACAAACATAACAGATCGGATTTACTTATCAACCATGCCTTTCCAAATAAGCACTCCAGCTGTCAGAGGTTCTAAACAAACAAGCGGGGCATTTATATTCATGGTCTGCTTAATTTTGAAAATACATATACTTAACTGCTCAGAAAACCAACCCTAGTCAATTGACATAGATAATTGTACGAGATGCTATTGTCGCACGATTTCATATACACTGAGCAAATTCAAATATTTTGTCAATAGCCTTGAATACAACGTATTATTTCTTTAACAGGTGCTTTTTCTTCTTATAAAAAAAAACTCTCTGAATAATTCAGAGAAACGGACCAATTTTGTAATAATAGGAACTATGCATGAAAGTATACGGTGGTTTCAGGTTGTTAGCTTAATGCGTGAGTCAAGCGTTTCGTTATTTTCGTTATACGGGAAGCCCATCTCCTTAAGACATTCTTAGTGTCAGCTTGAGTACCAACGAATCTTAAAGTGTTAAACAGATGGACAAGGTAAATTATGATGTGACCATAGTGATTTAGTCCGAGCCTACGTGAAGAGTAAATTTTGCAGTTATATGTTCAAAGAGTCGAGATCTTCACATACCCAGGAGGAACATTAGCACGATCACTATAAAATAACTGACAAAATATATTCTGATGTGAGCATACTGATTAAGGCCGAGTCTACAGGAACAGTACAGTACATTTTGTAGGTAAAGGCGCAAGAGATCTGCATATAAATGGGAGGAACATTACCACCATCACTGAATTAACTGACGCAATATATCCTATGATGTGACCATACTAATTCAGGCTACGGGAGAGTAAATTTTAAAGTTATAGCTTCAAAGAGATCTTCATATAACAGGGAACAACATGACCACGATCACTAAATTAACCGGCAATGGATTAAATAGCACTAACAGCAAAGCGGAAAATCTCTTCGGTTGTTCTGGGGCTTTTGCGAGTGAAATGCACAGTGAGTTAAAATTCCTATCAGTTTTCAACGCTATCCTTGCCACTGCTACAATTATGGGGAACACTTTCATTCTAATTTCCCTTCGCAAAGTATCTTCGATTCATCCGCCGACTAAACTCCTGATTCGAAATCTAGCAGCAACTGATCTTCTTGTTGGCCTCATATCAGAACCTCTGGCGATCGTTTATTGGACATCTTTAATCACCGAGCGCTGGGATATCTGTTATTACTCGTTTTTACTGGGATTGATAATAGGGTATGCTTTATGTGGAGTGTCACTCTTTACATTGACAGCAATGAGCATCGACAGACTAATTGCTTTGTCCTTGGGGCTAAGATACAGGCAAATTGTAACTTTAAAGCGAACATCGGCTGTCGTAGCTACATTCTGGGTGGTGTGCCTGTGTTGGTCTGCTACTTTTCCGTACGTGAGGAGTTATCAAGCAGTCATATGGGCCAGCTTAATAAGTATTATTCTCTGTTTGATAATCTCGGTGTTATCGTACACAAGAATCTTCCTCGGTCTCCGTCACCAAGAAAATCAAGTCCATCAAATACAAGGTCCGACTCCTGAGGAACTACCCACCCAATTAAACATTGCGCGATACAAGAAAGCAGTGACCAGTGTGTTGTGGCTGCAGATGACCTTACTTATTTGTTATTTACCACATGGTGTACTAGCAGGTTTTTCAAGTCGCGGCCTTTCTCAGTCGATATCTTTTTTCAGGCAATTCACAGTGACACTGATATTCCTTAACTCAACATTAAACCCAGTTCTTTATTGCTGGAAGCTTAAAGAGATAAGACAAGAAGTTAAAGAACTTTGGTTGCTAAAACATATCTGCAAGTGATCACACGGAAGATCGCTGGGTGGGTACTTACAGGGTCTGCAAAGGTATTCTCGGAACAGGGATTTCAGCGAACTGTGGTGCGGGATTCGTGAAAACGCAAGATTTCTTAACGGGATACGGGATTTGACCGCCACCCGGGAAGCCGCGTGATTCACCGAAATCTTAGCCTGCGTAACAGTCGTTTCAGTTTCCTTTAAGCTAAGCGGGGCAAGAATCCAAGAACGAGAGACGCGCAAGGGCATTGTGCTAAAAGGAACAAAAAAAAGTAGTAGCGGGGAGGAGAGGGGCGGGGAAGGAAAGGAAAGGAAAGGAAACGGCGTTTTCGGTTCCCCACCTCTCCCCCGACTCATCTTAATTTTTGCTCCTTTCCGTCTTGCGCGTCTCTTCTCCCGCTTGGCTTAAAAAAAACCGAAACGACTGCTGCGCATGCTATCAAAATCTTGGCAAGAGATGCGGTATTGGGAACGAAAATGATATTCGGGATAGATGTGACAGAAGTTTGGGATGCGGGATTGTCGTGAAACGCTAGAAGCAGGAATGCGGGTTCAGCACTCCCTCCCACCCGCCCTCTCCGCTTTCATCCTTTTACATCAAAAACTTGGTTATTATCAAATGAATTGATAGAGACAATTTGTCACAGTATAAAAAAGGAAGTTGACGTTTTAAAACGCTAGACTTTCCTTACTCTGACAAGTAGCTACAAGGTCGGATAAAACTCTTGAGACATTTCCTTGTATCAGCTGCTTATACCGTAGATGATTTAATAGACGCCCGTAGCGTTTATTTAATTCTAGGGGTCCAGGAGGGGGCGTTAAATAGACTGGAGGCGTTTAACAGAGAAAGGGGTTTATTATCATAAGAAAACTAATATGCTATCGGTGAAAATATCAAGAGAGTTTATAATTAGCAGAATATCCAGTCCAGGCCATATTCATACGTCTAGGCCGTCAACGGAGACTACGAACGCGCCGAAGCAAAGGCCTTTTAGAGTGACGGACGGCAGCCGGAAGTGGATTTTTTGCGTTTTTGTCCAGATTTTCAGGCAACACAATTGTGATAGTGTCAAAGCATACGAAAAGGGAAAGAGCCTCCTTACTGTTTGAGGTCCGTCGCTAGAAAACACCTGTGCTTAGGCCAAGTAAAAAAAAACGTCTCTCGTCCCCGCCCGCTTCATTTTTGGGGGCCGCCTCTCTTTTTTTTATTATTTGTTATTAATAACGTTTGTACGAACAAAAACCAACAGGCGTTACTTTTACTTTGTACCCAGTTCTCCTCAATTGACTACAAAGAAACTATATTAAAGCCGAAGAAGAAAATCACGAGAGCTTTCAGGCAGGCTAAATTATAGTCCTGTTGATGTTTCTAATGTACCCTTCCAATTGCGATGTATCGAATGATGCATCACCTTGTTGTTTAAAACATGTATCAAAATAGAAAAAACTTGTGTTTAATCAATATCTGACGTTTCATTTTATTAATATTTGACTTAAGAACTCCAACTTATCCCTGGGGGAGGGTAATAACGTGTAAAGAAATCATTTAATTGGAAATAATAGAAAGTCGGAAATAACAAAAAAAGCGCCCGACCGCTCTCTTTTTTTATAGAAATCCGGGTGGGAAACATTTGTTTTTTTTACTTTGCCTTTAAGTTCTTTATTAACTAAAAACTTCCCCAAAATAAGCGATCTTAAGGGACTGGGGTTGAGGCGTCCACAAAAAAAAAAGGAAGGGAGTAACAGGGGTGTTTGAAGAAACTTCTTCGAAAAACCTACAAAAGAGTAGTTTGCAGATCGGAGGAATTTGTTAAAACGATGATGACACATGAAGACATGAAGAATGAAGGAAGATAGAATCACGAGAACACACCGTGTACAAACACGCAGACTTGAGGGCGTTAACAGTTGCGGATCCAGGGGAGGGGCCCGAACCTCCCCTTATCTTTAGACCAAACTAAGGCCCGAAGAGCCGAAAAAAAAATTCTTTTGGGGACTGTCCCCACCCTCCCATCTCAGGGTCTTGATGACCCCCCCCCCCCCCCCCGCCCCGCCCCCGTTATCTGAAGGTCTGGATCCGCCACTGGTTAACGCTTTATTTTCTGGATGTTGTGCAAAATGGATGCCGGCTAATAACAACAACATCAACTAATCAATAACATATTACAGTCAAACCAGGTCAAGCGTACCCCCCAAGAATACATTAATGAATTTATTATTCAAAAGTTGAATCCGTTGCCAGTTGTAGATTTCGGATTGGTCTCTGCATTCTTGCATGTGTAATGAGCCGTGAATTCACACGCGGGGCAGTTATGAAATTTCTACCAGCTCCATTTTCCTGAAATTGATGTAAATGTCTTCTAAGAAGCTTAATCCATTCAAAGATTTCCAATCTGACCAAATACAGAGAAGTTCTCGTAAAATATTCACTGCTCATTACGCCTGCAGATCGATGCAGAAATGCCGCTTTGAATTTGACACCAGTTACGGGAACGACAAACGGATTCATTTTTCAAATAATCAATTCATTAATAGAATCTTGGGGGGTACGCTTGACTTGGTTTGACTGTAACAAGAATACAAAACGTAAATAACTAGCACTTGCTAACCGGCGCTGTTAAAACTGTTAAAAGATGAGATGAATTAAAAATAAAGTGTTAGTTATGTATTATTAGTAACGCATACAAATGAAGTTTTTGTAAGAAACATCCCGGAAGCAACATATATCTGTATTTAACTTACAAATTAGAAGGAATAAGTTGACATACACAAAAGAACGCCATCGACTATGTAAATTACGGAAACCCTTGGTAGACCGAAAGTGTTTTTACTACTTAAGAAATGCGTACCATGTACAATGTAACGAGACGCGATAAAAAAAAGTATTCTTTGCCTACCAATTATAAGTAACAAATATAATTAACATAGTAAAAGACCTTCTAGGCTAAAACACTCTTTAATCTGTAGAGGCATGCAAGGCAAAATGATGTATAAAAGGAAAGCTGTCTGACCGTCTGGCTAACAGTTTCGTTTGCGCGTCTTCGCTGTCTTACTTAAACCCCTTGCTCCGCTTCAGTAAAACGTGCTAAAATTTGGATATTTACAGACAAAATGCCCAGAATAAGCACATTAAACATCAACTTTGTTAGATTTGGGTCCTGTTATACCTTTCCGATAAAAAAATAAGCTTCGGGTGAGGCCTTCAATGGGCCCAAGAAGAAAACGAAAAGACTCTGGGGACAGCCCTTGGTTTGACGGGAAGGCTTGGCTTCTAAGGGGTTTGCTTTGATTACATAACCTGGCCATCTTCTTGGAACGCCTTGCAATGATTTGTAAAATGAGATTCTTACGACTACAAAGATTGTTTCAATGCGTTTATAAAGACCGATTTACGGACAGAAGCTGTTTTGTAACGCGATATGAAAATTCTGTCCTTCCGTACAGTACTTTAACTGTAAGGTAAGTGAATGTCTTCGAGATTTAAGGTTCGTAATCGAATGTGTAAAGTTTTATTTCCCAACTTCCGCGTTGGTGCTCTGGTTTAGATCAGAAGTACGGTTAAAAGGAGCAGGATTTACTTGTATCATTACCCAAGGGGGCTACTTGGGTCAATGTTTGCTGGGTATGTGCCGTAGGCCTCTCAGAACCCCTACGCCATTAAAGTCAATTTATATAGACCCCATCATCTTAGTCACTTCTGGACAAATGTAGTTTGCTTTCACGCCACCATCTGTTTATGCATCAACCTTAAAAAGCGCAGTGAATTCACTCATTATCTTTCAAATTCCTAGATATAAAAAAAATTCTCAACCCCAAAATCCCGAAAATGTGCGACCCCATTCTTGAAATTCTTAAGGACGGACCATTAGAAAAGTTATGAGGGAGTGGGGGGGGGGGGGGGGGTGGATTTTCGAGCCGCAGGAATTTTTTGTCGTCATCAAATTCCTTGTATGAATTTTTTGTTAGGCCATAGCATGAATATTTTTTAGGATTAATTGGCGTTCATGAATTTTTTTTCATTTAATTTTCCCTTCCGCAAATATTTTTTTTGTACTTCGCCTGCCCACCCCCCCTCCCCATAAGTTTTCCAATGGTCCATCCCTTATGAAAATGTATCCCCATTCTAGTTGTGGCACATCCCCATTAGCCTATTACTACGAAGTACCTTCCCCTTATGGATGAAGATTTCCTATTAAAGAGGTCTTCGAAAGTTATTTCTGATGGGTGGCTTTATCGGCAACATTAATCTGTGAAATATTTCATAGGGGTATGGGAAAATTTTCCTATTTTCTAAGGGTGGGACTGTGTCGGTTCTTCTGATCTTTATTTTCTTTGGGGGTGGGGGGAGGGAAGTCAAGTCACCTCTTTCATAAGGAATTGTGGCAACTAAATGGAATGCCCTAGTCAAAAATCTGCTTATCTCTTTTTGTCCATAACATAGACACAATTAGGTGGCTGTCACTAAGATTTCAAGTTCTCAGGTTGATACGACAACTAGGTGGGGATTCATTCAGCTCGGGATTTCTTTTGGTTTTATTTTTCTTCCATTTTCCTATAGAAGTAGCCGGAGGTCACGTTCACAGTATAAAGAGCATGGCCCTAAATGACAGTCCTGCACATAGTTACACCTCTAATAGCACTGTTAACTTAAGTCACACTACGTACTTTTCTGTTAGTCCCCCAGTAAGATTAGCTTATGATAGCATTGATTCCAACTCTGATGGACAAGATTTACCACCGCTGGTGATATTACACGGTCTGTTTGGATCCAAAACAAATTGGAGAACTTTGGCAAGGCACTTTCACAAGCAAACTGGGAGAAAGGTAACTTTCTAAAAAATAATTTTGTTCTCTTTGTACCTCTAATAGTATGCTTGAAACTTCACTTTCTTCTGTGTTATAAGATTAAATATGATATATACTATATACATATTTAAGTGATCTTAGTGTTTCAAGCACTCTGATTGGTTGAAGTAAATATTATTCAAGAGAGGAGGGGGGACTCCCACATCTCTATGAATAAGGAGTGTAAATTGCAGATTTTGGTTTAAGTTAGGGTGTTCAGGATGGCTTAGTGGTGTACATGTGTACATGTAGAAATTTAAAAAGTTTATGAAATGATAGTGAGCTAGACTCATGATCAGACATGACATAGATAATTTCTAAGTTGACAGCATTATTAACAGCGCCGTAGCTAGTATGAGGCCAACCGAGGCACTCGCCTCGGTAAAATTTTGACGAATTTCGCCGATCATTTTTATTTTACATAAGCGATCATCGGATATTTTTAACGCATCATGATATTACAAAGAATTCAGCAATTCAGTCAATATACTATGAAAAAATTACCATATCATCGATCTCAAGGGGCTACGTACGTTAACCCAAATTTTTTTTGAACAAATACTGATCAAAACCATTGGCGAGGTTAACGGTCACCCAGATTATGTAGCTTGTTTCTGATTATTGCTTTTTAAATTCCACTTAAATTAACTCGAAAAAAAGTTACCGAAAGGGCCAGAAAACGCTGCAAATCGCATTTCCAAGAGACTAAAGTTCAAAATTTCTCGGGGGGGGGGGGGGGGGCATGCCCCCGAACCCCCCTAGCAACTCCCGCCTGCCTCGGTTGGCCGTTTGGTCTGGCTACGGCACTGATTAATAGCACGAGAACAAGTTGTCAATTGATGTGATGCATGTCCACATATTTTGACCCTCTTTTGTGTCTGTGCGAATTTGTAGTAATGTTCTTACTTCCTCAACAAATTTGTGCAATAATGCTTGCTATACACCCAGGCTACCTCAAATCCTGAAGCTTCTGTAAATAGTTGTGACAGTACCTTTGCTGGGTCTGCTGGTTTTTTGATATTCAAACACCCTTTGGTATCTCTGTCATAGATCATAACAGTGGATGCAAGGAACCATGGAAAAAGTGAACACAATCCACAAATGAACTATTTTCTCCAGGCTTTAGATATGTGTCACCTTTTTCAAGAACTAGAACTGACCAAGGCTGTTGTTATGGGTCACAGTATGGGTGGAAAAACAGCCATGACATTTGCTCTGTCTCATCCAGAGTCAGTGGACAGTCTTATAGTTGTTGACATGTCGCCGACTAAACTCGACTTAGATGAAGACATTCCAAGATATTTGGCAACAAAGAGGGCAATGAATTTAAATCTTATTAAGGATAAGCGAGATGCTGAAAAGATGTTGATGGATGTTGTGCCTGTACGTTGATTATTTTAAATATTGTTAAATCATATACTTACGCTTCCCAAGCTGCGAATTGACAGGGTGCAAAGAAAGTCATTTTAACAGCTTGCCATTTGAGCAAGCTGAAGCTAACATTTACTAGCCCAAAAAACGTTTTGATGAGCAGGTTGATTTCACAGTTCTTCTGTAATTTGAATTTCTCAAAAAACTTCACTTGCCCATCGGGCAAGTTAATAACAGAATTTACCAGCCCGATAGCAAAATCCACTAGCCCCGGGCTATCGCACACTACTTTCTTTGCATGCTGATTGATTAATTAACAATTTACTATCAGTAGTTGATAGTTTATTATCAAATATGATATTGAATCTCAGTTTTCCTTGTAATACAGTCAACTCCCTTCATAGCTGACACTATGAGGACCTCCAGTTAGTGTCCTCATTAGCGAGAGTCCGTAATAACGGGAGTTTATTTCAGTCAAATATCTATAATATTATTATTACAGATAACTTATTTATTTTCGCTTTGGATTTAGCTGCTGTCCGTATTATCAGGGTGTCCGCAAGGCAAGAGTTGACTGTATCACTTGCTTCAAATTGTGCGTTGTATGGACTGTATTAGGTCAAACAAGAGATGCAGTGTTTGTATCTGATATCCAGACACAAAGAAGTGGATAAAAATAATAAGAAACAACCAAGTTTGTTTAACCCAACTGTGAGGTGTTGAGATTATTATATCAGATTTATTAACTCTGTGTTTAGTGTTTGATATAACTTTCCACATGAGTAAACCGGAATTGAAATTTTACCCTTTGCAGAAATTTTCTAATAATATGGTAATTAAGGTATTATTTCCAAACCTCACAAAATCAACTTCTATACCATAAATCATTATTGTGTTCGAAATTAGAGTGTCCCCAATTCAATTGTCAGTGAGTATGGAGGGTGGGGGGAGGTTCAGAGCCATCTTAAAACACTCACCAGTAAAAAATCTTTTTTCACAAATTATTTGCAGTTAGTCATGGCCATGAGATCAATATCGGCCAACAGCAGAGAGAGCCATTCTAAAGTCAGTTTTTTAATTTGTCAAGCCTTTTGCATGTAAACACTTGAATATCATGTCAATCTCAATGGGCTTTTTGTGTTGCAGAACTCATTTTTGAGGTCATTTTTCTTGACAAATCTTGTGAAGACAGAAACTGGATTTAGATGGAGAATCAATCTAGAAGCTTTGGAAAACAACCTCCCAGAAGTGTCCAGTTTCCCAACTGATTTCCCACATCAACACTTTGATGGAAAAGCTCTTTTTATTGGGGGTGCTAGATCAGACTATGTCCGGTAAGTAAAATAAGTAAATAAATACCCATAGTACTATTTTTCACTACCATATAATGTACCATATAATGGTGAGTGCTGGAATTGGAACTGGAATTATTGACTTTGAGTAGAGAATAAAATGTAAGATTATACCAAAATTGAGTTTGTTAATACTATCATTATGGAGAAAGCACATTTTAGGCATTAAAATTTACATTAGTGATGTAATGATACTGACCAGAGGTTAGTAATTTGCATTTAACTCAAAGTATTCTTTGAGCATTGAGGAAATAAGTTATTTGGCACTTGATGCGTTCCTTGCCCACTTAGGAAAAACAAGGACCTTTGACTCAATATAATTAATAAGTATTCTTTGACCATTTAGTGCATGTGAAAGAAAAGTGTTCAAACAAACAGGCTACTATAAAATTGGTAAAGCTGCACACAAAATCAATTTTCGCCTGCATAACAAGTTAGTCCTATTTATCCAAACACAATTAAGTGTGATACAAACACAGAAGGCAAGAGGCTAGAGGCAGCATACGTTAATTCAGCTTTAACATTTCACCCTAATCTATGTGCAGTAAAATAAAGTCCTCCCTCTAACTAGTAAACATCTGAAATTTCTTTGTAGGGTAGAAGATTATCCAGCCATTCACAAACTATTTCCTAGAGCAGGCGTTAAATTTATACCAGACAGTGGACACTGGCCACATGCGGAAAAACCGCAGGAATTTTTAGAAATGGTTACAGCATTTCTGGATGAGTGTCTACAAGATCATGAGTCACCAGATGAAGAAGAAACCTGAGAAGTTACAGATAACCTTTAGTTTGAGGAGGATAAACTGCTAGATGTTTCTTTCAATTGGGCTTCATTAGCTTGTGCATCAAAAGGAATGCATATAAGTAGGGGGGGGGGGGAACTTAACTCCTTACCCTTCTATATACAATTTTGACAGGAAAGGTACCCGTTTCATATACCATCCATTAAAAAATGGTAAAAGTACATCACTAAATCAGAAAGTCTTCCAGTCATTCTTGTGTAATGTGAATAGATTAAAATGATATGGCTATAATTTATGGCCCTCTTGCATACATAGATTTTCCTACACTTTCAAATACCTCAAGTCATGAATTCACTACCCTTTAATACATCTGAAGCCCCCCCCCCCCCCCCCCCCCCTACCCTTTTGGACATTAAAGCAGTGATTACTTAGTGCCTTATTCCATCCCCTTCATACACTGTCAGTTGAGGGCCAGGGATTCCCTTTACAGTATGTTATGACTTGATCTCTGGCTTCTAGAAAATAAAGCCAAGAGTTGGCACTCACAGTGAAAGGAATACTTTTAGCACTGAAAAGAGGTACAAATGTGGCCTTCAATATTATAAGTGGGAGTGTGTGTTAGCACAACATGCTTGTAGTCATGATATTTTGTGGATAAGTGCTTTGAACATTTTACATGTCCTGTTGATATGGACACCAGTGGAACAAATGTATCAGAGGACCATAGTAATGAGGTACACATTAATTACCTCAGATTAAGTGATTGTATAAGGCACTGATGTAAGAAAGAAAAATATTATTAGAAGCTTAAAGTGTTTGTTTGTTTTTACCTCATAATATTAGCAGTATTTTTTGGACCCCTCTGTCAACAGGTGCACTGCAGATAAATTATCCACTTCAATGCAATCTCTGTACTTTATTTTGGAATTACAAGCACTTGAATAACTCTCACAACAAATCCCATTCTTATAAAGTAACAAGAGGGTTCTTCAGCAAGTGTGACATTCAAAAATGATTTGTTCACAGCTGCATCATTAACTCTTGAAAAGCTTTTAAGGTCAAGGTTGACTGGAAAGCTTTGGAATACCTGCAAATCCTGCTTTCAAGTACAGTACATGTATTTATGTGACACTTTTGGCTACATTTTGTGTCATGATATATAATTTTTACAGTAGAATGCTGTTATCTCAAACTCAGTACTATTTAATTTGCCAGTGGGTAAACTAAAATAAATAATCATTTAATATCCAAATGGACAGATTAATTAATATCCACAAAGATCACACAAAATGTTACATAAATTGTGCTTTTCTAAGAAATCAATAGGTAAGTTTAGTCACATTTTTATAATGGATAAAAATGAGACCAAGTTGGAAACTAGTCAGTCATAGCACACAACCTCAAAGTTATATCAGGAACAAACAATAGGGCCATTTATAACAGGAAAAATAAGACTTGCTTCACATAAGAGGCATCTTGAATAAGATTTTAACTGTAACATTAATACGGGCTTGTCTTACACAAGACACAAGTAGCTTATGTAAAGAACAGGTGTTACTAGCTGTTCTTAGATAAGGTACATTGTAGCTAAGTCATGTCTTATTTCAGATGACATGTGCTATTTATTTTCTATGGGAAGTTTCTATTTTACATAAGCCACGTCTTGTGTAAGACGTGTCCTATTTTATTCATGTATGAATGGCCTGAATCTATCATATTTGGATAACAGTACCCTACTGAAATATGAATTTGCAAATGTCTACCTACTGTGTGTATAATAATATTGTTTCCTCATCTCCCTTGAGACTACCCTTGAATTTACTTTTGCATGTGTCAATCTAAAGCTCAATGTGATCGGGGGCATCAAATTCATCTTCATGTTCTTCAGTTCCAGGCCCTTCAGTTCCCTCTTCATCCTCAGGCTCCTCCTCCTCCTCTTCCTCATCTCCAGTCTCCTGATCCTCACCCCAAGTCCCTTCTTCTTCATATGTCTCCTCTAGTTCCTCTTCTGGTTCTTCAGGAACTTCATCCCTAGCTACTTCTGATTTCATCATGCCATGCTTTTCTAAAATCTGGCAGATTTCTTCTTTACTTTTCTCGGAGACATCTTCTTCCTAGAACACAAAAACAAACACCAAAAATAGTACACGGATTCGCCTCTTCAGGGCTTGGAAAAAAAACTTGACTTCCAACTTGTCTTTTAGGCAAACTTGCTTGAGGACACTTCTTGCTTGTCTTAGTCTATAATTTTGTTAGAGGATGACTTGCCTGGTCCCTTGCCTATTGGGCAAGCAAGCTTTAAAAGTTACTTGCCCAGCAAGAAAATTTACTTGTCCTGGACTACTGGATGGGACTTTTTTGGAACCCTATGATCATAGCGAGTGCAGCTGTCAGGGGCACCCAGCAACTTTTTTCTGTAAAATGACTGAAAATCTACTTGTCCTGGACTACTGGACAGGACGTTTTTCCAGTCCTATCCTATGTGTACTAGTGACGAAAAAGAAAACAGTTTCCAATCCAAGCTAGGGTTTTATATAAGAGCAAGCTGTCGGCAAAATCCACCTGCTCCTCTGCAAGGCTCCCTTTTTTTTGTAACAACATCTTAACATAATCTGTGATCTAAGTCCAATAACTGAACAGACACATGGCAAAATGGAGTCGATTTGCAAAATAGCCACTAAAGTTTTTGGTACTAAGCCACAAAATATATGACACCAAGAGCCCATTGCCTGATAAGTGACAAGGGAAAGTAGCTGCAAAGTATACAATTTAAGTGACAAAGATATGAACTGAATGGCATACATACCAGTACCACCTTGTTCTTGGCATTCAAGAACACCATAGCTGGGTCTTTGCCAGGAATATACATGATGTTAACATCATGGCTTCAAAGAATTAAGGATTATGTAAGGTACAATAAATATTTTGACAAATGAATAAATCACAATGACTTAAAGTCAGTACTGGATTAATACATTTATTAATTAAATTAAATACTTAAAAAATTATCCTCTCTTCTCATGGCGCTTTCCAGGTATAATGAAACAATTAAGTCAAATGGAACATAACATGGTTGAGAATCCCAGCTGTTAGGAGGCATACCACTTGGCTATTTTAAAAGTGTGGCTGAGGAGTTGTACTTGGTACTACCAAAACAAATCCACTAGTGGTCAGGACGGGACTCAGAGCCTCTGGATCACAAGTCCAGCACTCTAACCCTTCAACCATGCAGTCTCCTGTGTGGTACATGACCTTCACATGGACAAAATTGATGTGAAATTTGACTCAGTGATATAGCCTTAAAAAGCACGCTTTTAAAACATAAAAATACAGGCAAGAGCTAACATGTACATGCTAAGCAAAATAAAAGCAAAATTAAATTTTAAAGAGAAATTTTCCCTCGTTGTTATTCATAAAAGGATACTAGTGAGGTAATAGCATTCTAATGAAGGCCTTCACCTGTGTTTATAAGCGACATTTCAAAAATGTGTCATACTTAAAGAATATCACTCGGCTGAGTGGAGAGGCAATTTTCTGCGTATTACATAAACACCAATGAAATACCAAACCATTTCACTTGAATATTTTTTTTGCTGTGAAAATTGCAATAATATTTATCATTTAGCCATCGCAGTGACGATCTTTTCATGTACAAAGATAACATGCTATTTTTATGTGTGAAGATATCATGCTATTATATTCCCTTGATAAGATTTACAAGCAGTTAATTCATAAAAATGCCTATACCAGGGTTAAATTAGGAAAATAGCACTGCTTAGTAATACAAGGAAACATAAACTACTGACACAATAACAAATTAATGTCCAGAAGTTTGACAAACTATTCAAAAATATTGTTTGGATTCATTGACTTATTACATTCTTCCCTGCTAGCAGAGGTCTTTCATGGCGAGAGGAAAATGAAAGGAGGGAGAGCTGAGAGAGTCTCTTCCCTTCCTCTCATTTTCGTCTCACCATGAGACCTCTTCTCGCAGGGAAATTACATCCTACCTCTGGAAGACGATTTAAACGTCATCCACCACAGGTCTAAGAATAAAACAAAAGGATGTAGGTTAGTAATCTCACAGTAGTTTTTATAACAACATTTTCCATAAATATTGTTTTCAATATCTTTAGGGGCAGGGTTTGAGCTAGGATTTGATCACCGGGGGACAATTTGTCCCCTTGGCTAAAATTTTGGGGGACATTTTCATTTTTAGGGGGACAGAAATTTGTACACCCTTCTGCTGATGCAAAGGGGTTTGTCTTCTTAGCAGGGCTTCTGATAGGTCTCGGAAGAAAAAGTCAAATTTCGCGGGATTTTTAGGGACAAATTCGCGGAAAAATCGGCTGATTTCGCGGGAGTTTTTCGGGGCAAACTTCACCAAAAAGCAATCGGTAAAAAAACGGCCGATTTTGTGGTTATTTTCAAGGCAAACTTGGCTAGAAATTGATCGGTTTTGCGCTGATCAGACCAGCCTTTTTAACGTTTTTCTAACAGAGGTCATCATTTGCTCTTTCAACAATAATACGCTCCAGAAATGGACCAATGGCAAAGCCTTTAACATCATGGCTAGTGCCCAGTTTTTTGCAAAATAATCTGTTTGCACGTTCCAAGATAAATTTGCAAGTTTACGGCAAGTAAATAGCCCCAATAGCTGAAATAAGTTTCAAATATGTTGTACAGACATGTATTTGATAAGATTTCTACCGAATGTCGCGGCTCCGCGACCGCGCAAAGAATGAGAGGCCCTGTCTTAGATTTCCGACAAAAATAGCAGTAGAACGTGACTGAAAAGTAACTTTGGAGTGAACTGTAAAGATGCGATAAAATATACTTTCCACGTTCTGTTTCAGCTTGCAATTTCTGTACTGAAATAAATCTCTTCGTATGTGCTTCCTTTCGAGTTTTTTCCCTAAATTTTGAAGGGGACAAATTGTCCCCTTGGCCGTTTTTTAAAGGGACAATTCCGATTGCAGTGCGGGATTGGCGCAATGGCGCGGCCTGGCTCAAACCCTGTTTAGGGACAATCATTAATCACAAGGGAAATTGAAAACAATACTTAATGCAAAATTTAAGGGGGGAAACAAAGTGCATCGTGGAGAATGCCATAGAGGAGAATTGGTAACTTAGTAGCAAATTAAGATCTTTATTTTTTTAGGGAATGGTAATGAATGATGAGTTTGAAACAAGGAAAGGAAAGTTGAAACCAGGGAAAAAATTGAGCCACAACATATAAATTGGTGCACAAGGGTATACAGGTACCTGCAGTGTGTACAAAGGTATTGCTATGTTGTGGTACAATTCTATCCATGGTTTAAAATTTCAGGTTCCTTTGTTTCAAACTCAACATCAGAAATTACCATACCCAAAAACAAGGAAAAGTACCTTTAAACCCAAGGAAATATAATTGAAACCCAACATAAAAATGGTATTACCCTTGACTCTAGTGGTAATCAGAGATTACTTTCAACTCATCAAATGACAAAGCATTTGTATTCTCCTTCGTCAGAGCAATGACTCATCCTCATTGCATAGGTTTAATGCCAAAGAATAACCATAGCCACAAACATGTACATTTGAATAGTGAAAACCTCTTACTTTCTTAACCTTTAAAGGTCTCAGTATACATACAGGAGTCATTTTTTGGCGACTTGCGCAGCCCTGATCGATTCTTTTTTGTTGAATTTTGCACCCCTTCCCCCTCTTACCTGGCCCCTATCATCATTCCCTCCCTTAAGTCAATACAGACACAAGGAAGAAGGAACGATAACATATCCATCTGCCACGTCAGTTTTAATAGCTGAACAATTAACAGCAAAAAAGGTGAATAATGTAAACCCATGCCAATTTTATTTTTTCCCAAAAAGAGGACTGTGTTTTAACACTTACATAAATCGATTTAAAAATAACTGAGCTGTACTGCTTTAGGTATTTTAGGTTATTTATTTTGTAGCAGACATGTGTAGTACACGCCAGGATGAACTAGGGACACGAAGTTTACAATTTATACCACAAGACTCAACTATATGGAACACGTTCAAGAATACTGACTTTCCCTCTGAATTCTATCGAATTTGACCTACCTACAATTTAAAACAGATGGGGAAGAACAAAGGAGTTTGAATAGGAAAAGCTGGAAAAGCATTACAAAGCCGACTGGCTCAGATGGACGTAGCCTGCGTAGCAAGCGTTTCCGTGCAGTTTAGGAGCAAAGAACGAGGAACGAGAATCAAAGACCGCGCGAAAAATGGCGTAAGTAGAATCCCGTTCCTCGGTCTTTATTTGCTCCGAAACCAAACGGGCGCAGGCTAAGACGGACGAACTGCAACTTATTAAAAACACGTTCAACAAAACAAATACGACTGATAAAACTTTATAATTAACAAACCTCTAAGCGAGCTCTCACGATAGGTCCCTTGTCGGTGTCCTTTTTCTCCTCACAGAAAGTGAGTGTGAGGAAAAAAGAGAAAAGAATTGCGGAAAGCCACATTGTGCAGCCGTATGTCCTTCCGTCCTCGTCTGGGCCTTCGTCTCCTCGTCTGAAAGAAGCTTGGGACAAACAAGGTTCGGACTTTTGGGTAATTTTTTCCGAACATTCGCGAGGTGCCCCGAGTATTTGGCGAAGACGAATAGTAAAATCTCAAGTCGAGATTCAGAAATTTTTTAAAAAGTTCATGTGCATGGGGCAGGAAACAATGAAAAAACTATAGAATAAAACAAAAGCAAAAACAACAACAAAAACAAAGTAAAGACATATACATACATCTCTTACGATGGAATAAAATTCTGGCTGACATTTCAGACTACACTACTTTCGGTCTCTTAATGAGTTATGTACACAGCTGATGTACACTTTTTTGGCTGTTTAATAAAGATGTGCATTTTTACGTATAGTTTTATCGAACTCACGATAAATTCCCATACATATCCTTTAAGAGATGGCTTTATTCACAGGGTAATAACTGCTGCAAGTAGGCTGTTGTGAGCCTGGGATCCCTGCGGTCAAGGTTCGTTCGGTTCTCATCCGCTAGCGGAAATCAATCATTGTGTATAGGGTCCCCTGGGGCGGAGGGTAGTAACTAAAATGTCCTTGCAAACTCAATAGAAAACGGGAAGTGGTCGACGGAGAGTTTTAATGTCCTTAATGGTAAGTGCGTTTTTGGCCCCAAATGGAAAGCTTGCTCGCAGGCTATCACAGCGACGTAGATTTTAACAAAACGGCAGATTTCATTTTGTGTTACATTTTATTGTCTGTTATTAATTTTTACATCTTTCTTTTCAATACTTTAAGGGAAATCATTATATTCAGACAGGGTTTACACGGACGTAGTTTCACATTAAAACGATTTCTGGAACTAAAACAGTTTTGTGCCCCGTTCACACCAAACCTTAAACCGTTGAAAAGCTGTTTAGTTAATTACGGGTTAAATTTGTTTCTTTCATAAAAGCTACCAAATGATTATTTCACTTACAAATTTGGCACAAATTAAAGAATAGCCGAAATTTTCTCGAGCTCTATGTAAAAGCCAGTTCTTAGGTTATCTTTTGGTCATTTTCATTTTGTTAAACCTAGTTTAACTAAACATGTTTTCATTGTGTGAACAGGGCTTAGGTGTTTAGATGGACTTGTTTTAAGCATTCGATTCAGATAGAAGCAAAATTGAAAAGCAACTCAGTTTCACTGTTTCCAGTAAATATGAACATTATGATTACTTTTAAGCCAATTCCGAGTTCCAAAATCTCTCACTTTCAAGGGGACGAGGCTAAATGCAAAACCTTTCTTGTGAAAATGAGTTTAATTTGCGTGAATACAAAAATCATTTTCATATCGATAGCTTCGCACTTAGCCTCGCTCTGAAACAGAGTCTTGGGGCAACTCTTTTGACCCGTATTCAATAGCCGTCTTAATCCTTGAAGCCCCAATATACACGTACAAATTCTCCAAACTGATCTGATATGAGTTGAGAGAATCTGACAAAAGATCAAAGCATTTTCTCTCAGGTGATCATTTTATTAAGTCTCATAACCTAACTGTATGGACATCGTTAAGAGAAAATTGATCTTGCTCACTGTTGGGACTTAAAGGGTTAAAAGCAAATACCACGGTTGCAAAATGAAGCCATGTCCGTGTAAACGTTGCATTCCTCACTAGAAATTCGGTTTTAAACAGCCCTACACAGAACACAGTCACGTGACCAATATATAAAGCTTCATCACCATATATGGTGTTGAGCTTTTTAAAACAAGAGGTAAAAATATGACGAAACGAAGAAACTTAGCAACGAGTAGAAAAAAAAAGAATACTTAAATAGGCCACCTTTCGACCTGCCTATAGCCTCTTTTTAAGAGAATCCTCGCGTTCATCCTTTCACAAAAAATAAGCTTTTACCCACACGCAAAGTTTAAAACTCATTTTCATTCCAACGGTTGTGCACAAAGTAAAACTTTAATAAAGAGACTTTGTGCAACTCGAAAAAAAGCTATTAAAATTCTACAACGCGTTTATAGAAAGTGCTATAAAAATAAATAAATTTTAAGAAAAGGAACATGGGCTGAGTGAATGTCACAACTGAGCTCTGTGGAAGGCAAACAAACAACTATGCGAAGCGTCGGCAGGGGGCGCGGGAAGTTTATACCATCTAAATTTCTTTTTCAAATAACGCAGTAAATGAAAGTTAACTAAGTGCTTTTCAACTCAAAAGTTTCGTTACAAGCAGAAAAAACTGACTACTTCACGGCCTTATTCTTACGGTCTTGTTCATAGTGATGGGGGAGAAAATTTAACGTAGGTAATCACAGTCTGTCAGAGATACCAGCTCAGAAGGGAATTCTACGCTGCAAGAGTTTTATTTTAATGGTCTGCATTTTCCGCCCTAACAGGACAGAGATGAAGCGCTAAACGTTGAACACTCCGTACCGAATATTCTGCAAGTTTCGCCTGCTAACAAGCTCTCCATTTATGGCGAGCAAAGCGAGCTGCGAGAAAACGAGCTGGAAACACCCCTGCCACTCGGGTCTCCTTTCGCGTGCTGCTCACGCGTGACTTCTCGCGACTCCCCCAAATGGAGAAGTTGCTTGCAGGCTACTGAAAGTTTAGAGACCAATGTTAATGTCTGAGAGCGTGAAAAAAATGGTTCAAGGAATTACGCCCAGAGGCCGATGGTTTAGGGATCGACACCTGCAACCAACACTTAGAGAAATAGTTAAGTGTAGTCATGGGCTCCTGTGAGTCCTGTTTAGAGCCGATCATTACTACCTTAGTATTTGATGCTTGCGCAAACACTACAATAGCCGGTTTTTTTCTCAAAATCGGTTTAGCTTATCTTTCAAGTCTCACACGCGCCAAGCGCGCGAGCCTCACACGCCCATATTTTTGGCGTCTCTCCCCAGTCTCGCTCTCCGCTGGCGCGTTCTTGAATATGCAAAAATACGGACTGTTTTGCAGTCTATGAAAACAATTGAGGGGTTGGAACCAGCCCAGTCAACTTGATTTCAGGACCTAATCTTTAAAACCAGCAACAACGCCATTACACATAATTATTAAAGGTGCGAACTATACAATACTTCCCAGTTGTGCGACCAATCAGTGGATGCACATAAGCTATCCCTACTGTGAAACTGCAAGAGCTCACAAATAAGGTCTGGTACGTCATGAGCCTCATTCACGAGTCCCTTGTCCCCGATTAAGGGAATTTCCCTTACAGGTTAAATTCAATTTAATTTAATTCATTTTATGAGGATTGCTTCTTTGGATTAAAGTTTTTGTGGCTTCTGAAGCGATCGTAACGCAATACTTTTCGATATGGATACGGAGCATCGCGCGACGACTACACTGCGTGACGACCACACTTGTGTATGACTGTATCATACTGGTACGCCTGTGTCAGGTTGTGCGCAGAACACCCACTTTTTTCTTGCTACAAATTCTACACGCAAGCAAAGAAATCATCTTTCTGAAGGGTAACTGCGGGTGGATCATTCAACATGCAAGCACAGAAGTGGTCTACGCAAGCCATAAATACTACGAATGGAGTGGGTTCCTTTTCCATGGCTTAAATATTTCAAGTTTAACTTTAGTAACAATATCTACAATTGTAGGGCTTTCAGATAAGTGCTTTCCTCTACGCATTAATAAAATTTACCCCTGCACAGGTTCTCAACATTATACTGAACCTAATACATTAACAATGTACCCTCGACGGATTGTATAACATATCCTCAAAATATTTTTACAAATAACAATATATTCAAGAAACTTAATATTTACGTCTCTCTTCTATGTACATACATATCACCTAACGACAGATAATTGGCATATAGATATCTCATAAGTTTGAGTTACTGTCACACCGTCGAAGTTATCTCAAACTCAAATTCTACTAGACTGTGAATTTTTTTCCAAATAAGTTACAAAATAAGTTTTAAGTCAAATCGACCCCTCAGAGTTAATTTAAAATAACCTCTTGCATTGTCTATCAATCTATTTAAGGGCAAAAGGACTAAAACATACAGAGGAGCCGAAGTAAATCCAGTTTACAGCACGCGGCTGGTCCAATAATTTAAAGCAGAATTTTCTAATAATACTTTCCCTAAATAATTTTTCGTATTGTTTTACCAGCTGGTAATAATTCCTGTTTTACTGGTTCTTGATAAGGTCCTGAACTTTAGCTACCAGTCCTCGCGCCACACTCAGAGCAGCTCTCGCATCATGACGTTCAGCCATTTCTGTAGGTTACAAGGAAAAAAAAACTCATTTTGGAGGCCTTATTAGGAAAGGCAAAACGCAATGAATTCACCACATTAAAGAGAGGTTTATCCTCTCTTGCCACCCTAGAAACAAGAGAAGAGAACTGGAACCGAAATGTGTGCCGCAATTGTTTCTGGGATAGTAGCAGTCCCAGAAGTTTTTGCAAGTTAACTCGGCCCAGTTTCCTTCTCGTTTCTGTTGCGAATACCGATAGCAAACGCCACTTTGCAACATACGCAACATACGCAACATACTGGTGGGGGAGGGGGGAAGAACTTTCATACTGACTTACCGTTGAAAAACTTGATAATATCTGTGAAGTCCATCTTATTGTCCAAAATTATATCTCTAAAGTAAGAAAAGTAACAAAAAATAATAAGACTCGGCTCTCAAGTGGTTGAAACCTAAGGTTTCATAAGGACCGGGCCATTTTCTATCTGCTTGTCAGAGACAAGAGAGAGTTGGAGATAGAAAAATGAATACCACAAGAGACAAGGCTTTGAAACAGTGACATGGGGCAGCAATGGTGGTGACAAAAGACACAAAGATGGGTTGAAACTGTGACAGCGACAGAGAAAAGTGCAAATACAATAATAAAATACTGATAGTCACATGGCTTCCTCCTCGAAACGCGAAACGAGAGGTTTTGAAATTCAGACTAGAGACATATCTAAACCCTCTAAGAGGGCCTCAGTAATTAAGCGATTTTCTTACCTGTAAAACTGGAGCAAAGCGAGGGCAATAAAAAGAACAAAATGTTCGGAGGTGCAATGTCTCGCGGCCCAAATTGTTTCCCACACCACGAACACATCGTCATAAACGAGTTCTGAAAGAAAAAAAAGAGAACAGTTCAACTATGAAACGTTACGAGTGAAAAGGATCGCGTAGTTAGGCTCTGCCATTGCGTGATTAGCAATTTTGTGGTTTACGTGAGAGACTCAGGGTGCTTACCATTTACACAAACCAACCGCGTGGAAATCTTCTGCATAAACATAAAACCATAAAATTGGACACGGATTGGGTCTAACCATTTGACTTTCCAAGCGGAATTGTTTATGTAAATGGCAAGTAGAGACTTTTAGAATTATGACGGTATCCAAATCTTGCTGTTTTAACAAAGACCAAGGAACTGTAATAACAAAACAGCAATAATAAAGAATAAAGACTCGAGTATTCCCTATATTTCGAACGGACAAGCCTTTTTTCTTCGAGTTATTTATTGAAGAAACGGAAAGTCGCTGCAGATATAAATATAGTCAAATGGTAAGTACCCTGAGACAGTGTTGTTTCCATTCGTTACTTACGAAACAAAAAGGGAACTGGAGCTAAAATGTGTCCAATTGTTTCTGGGATGGTTGCTGCGGACGCGCTATTCAGCTATTGGCTAATATTTTTCCCCGTCCCTAGAAACAATCCCAGAAGTCTTTTCGAAAGATAACTCGTTTCTGAAGTGGCGAATTCGACAACACCAACCCAGTCTTCCCAGCAGTCTCAGTACGACCTATGACGTCATACGATAACATCACCAACAACACCAACCCAGTCTTCCCAGCAGTCTCAGTACGACCTATGACGTCATACGATAACATCACCAACAACACCAACCCCTTCTTCCGAGCAGTCTCAGTGCGGCCTATGACGTCATACGATAACGCCACCAACAACACCAACCCAGTCTTCCGAGCAGTCTCAGTACGGCCTATGACGTCATACGATAACACCACCAACAACACCAACCCAGTCTTCCGAGCAGTCTCAGTACGGCCTATGACGTCATACGATAACACCACCAACAACACCAACCCAGTCTTCCGAGCAGTCTCAGTACGGCCTATGACGTCATACGATAACATCACCAACACCAACCCAGTCTTTTGAGCAGTCTCAGTATGGCCTATGATGTCATACGATGACATCACCAACACCAAGCCAGTCTTCCGAGCATTCTCAGTACGGCCTATGACGTCATACGATGACATCAGACTTTAAAAGAGCAATGATGTAAATAGAAAAAAATTCTGCAAGTCTGAACGACGACGACGACTTGAGGAAAGGATTTGTATTGCTGTACATACCTCTTTTGAAGTCGAGCAGGAACCATCTGTAGCAGAAGTAGAAATGCGTTAGGTCACCATTCTGCTGAAGATGTTCAAACATCTCTGGGTCCAGGATCTACGCGGGGAGAAAGCAAGCGGATAATTTAAATGTTTAGGGCCCCTTAAACGTTAGGGTCCAACAGTGATACTTATATAACGTCTGTCTGTACAGTGATAACACTTTAGGGAATGGCTATGAAAATACAGCAAACGATTCCCATGCATTGGAGGTTATTAAAGAATGATTCTACTTGCGTAAACATAATGTTAAATTCCAAAAAGTCAAAAAGTTGGGGCGAGTCAAAGAGGAAGGGGCCTGGAGAGAAAATGAAAACCGTATTTACTTTCCCTTTCCCCTCCCCCCTGCCTCCTTCGTTTGCCCCGACACCTACCCTAAGTCCTGCAATTTCTACTCGCCCCAATTTTCCTCTGTTACAAAAGACGGTGGGCAGGGCAATACGAACTGAAAGAAGCAGATTCCGCCCGCCCTAAATGCACCTATAGTGTAGGCTAGATTTTCAAACAAACTCTCTTCATTAGTGCATTATAACATTACGAAATGTACACAGAATTGCGCTTACTTTCATGACAGAGAGACCAATCCAAAAACTACTAACCAGCAGGAAGAAATAAGTAAACTTACTTGAATTAACGATCTCATGTTGGCAAAATGAGTGTCCATTGCACCACCGTGGGGAAAATTGTTGTTCATTCTTTGCATAAGATCCACAAAACAACTGTACGTGATCGCCTCTGTGATAAAAGGGAAAAAAAATGACAACAACGTTGGTGAGAAGGACTATGCCTTTCTTTTATTTATCCTTCTGGTCAGATTCCACGAAAAACGGAACAACTTCGTCTGCGATAGCAGACGCCTTTTCAGCTTCATTTTACGCGCTGAACCAAAAAATAACAATGCGCCTACTCTCGCAGGTTAGGCACAACTAAAAATAGCTGGAATTTCTCTGAAACGGCCAAAAATGCCAGAAGTACGTAATAAATAACAAATGGCAACCAAGGCAGGGAATGGTGCACCTTTTTATTACCCTTCTTAACTCTTAGATGGCGATCGCTGGAATCCCCATACAAACCCTTGTAATGTGAGGGCTAGCTGTGGTAAAACCAATGTGACAATGAAACGACGTTCTAACTGAATGGTCACATTCATTTTAATTCCAACCATTCGCTTCTGGGAATTTTGCAGAAAACACCTCGTGAAACTAGTCGAGCCACTTTCCGATCACTGTCTGGCTATAAAGAGCTAAACATGTCCAAAGCGCCGTTTAGAGGTCGAGCACTTCACGGCCTTCTGTTTCAGATGCAAAGTAACAGCTTTCAAAGTTCGGTCAGGCACTGAGTGTAAAATTTCACACAAGTAAGAAGATAAAGTTGCCCTTGACCGTTAAAGCTGATGACGTCACAAACGGTACAAGGGACGTGGATTCAGCACGAGCGGTTACCTGACTCGTACCCAGTCTTCTCTATCTACATTTGGATGCAGGAACTGAACGCGAGAAGCGTGACCGAAGGGAGCGCGAGGGGTGATGGGAAGGAGAATAACGAAAGGGAGAAACTCTCCCCTCTTTCCTCCTTCCCATCACCCCACGCGCTCCCCTTGACCGCGTTTCTCTCGTAAATATTAATGAGAGACAAAGAGACGACTGGGGACGGTTTAGGGCGATTTACAGGCGGTTCAAGGGCGAGTGGGCTAAATTCTATAACCCATCCTTTCAAACGTTTATAGACTGGCGCATGCGTCCTATGAAGGCTGGCATGTGACTTACCATTATCAAAGATGACAAGAAGGGGCGCAACAAGATCACACATTCCTTGAACATAACCAACATCCAGGGTCTTCCAGACGTAACTACAGATTGAAAAAGTAACAACTATTACAACATAAATCACTTAATAGCCTGTACCAGGCTCCAAAATAGTAGAGAAAGCGGATTGAGAAAAGTTGCATGAAATCCGGTTGGGTATACTCCGCGCAGGCTCTCTTTTTTCTTAGTCCGTCAAGCGAAACGCGCGCGTCACGAAAATGACCGCCCGCGTGACTGAAGGCGTCAGTAAATCTGAAGAAAAAGAGAGATTGCTAGCAGTCTACCGATTGGGGGCTGTGGAGAGAAGGAGAAGTGGAGCCTGTAAGCATTCTTTTTAATACCTCATTTCGGTATTCTATTAGGGCTTCTGGTATATCCTATAATTCGTCAATTCTGAAAGCTTACGTCAAAACTGGAAGTGGGCGGTGTAATGGGCGGACTGAGGTATTTAAAAAGATGCGTACAGACAAGCTCTCTCCTTCTTGTTGCTCTAATCACTACCTAAAACAGAATAGAATAAACAACCGGTAACAGGTGTCGTCAAAGAAGATGTCATAGTAACCCTGATCAAAACAAATTTTCGTCTTTATCCAATACAGCTGTGGTGGTACTTTATCCAAATCTTTGTTAATGGCGATGTAGTTTACGCTCAAACTTGGGAGGTATTGACTCCGAAAAACCCCATCGAGCCACCTTAACATTACTGTGTTCTGTTCTTATACAAAAAAGTCTGTTTAAGGAAAGGTGAAGTTTGGCGGAAAAATTTCAGACACAATTATTGTCACGGTTGTCACCAAGGTTTACCGTTTTTTTTTTCCTCCCCCCTCCTTTTGCGTAAGTACACTAATAATACCTCAAGACAAATCGTTGACTAATCTCGTGCGTGACTTTGGACTATTGCCCCGTGCGACTAACAATCGCATGTAGCCGTCGCAGAATTCTGCGACGAGACAGACAACCTCGTTCCCAGGACCCTATCCTACTCGTTCCCTGGAGTCAGAAAGAGAGAACCCTGGGAACGAGGTTGTGAGGTAGACAACGAGAAAAAACAGTTATTGAATTTGTTCACACATGTGAGAAACGCGTCTAATACTGTCTTCTAAAGATGATGTCAAATATTACCTGCTGATAACGTTTCGTAGTTTATTGAGGTTTTCGTGGGTGAAATACGGATAATTCCGGTCGCATCTCAGCACGTCTTTCTCAATGCGGTGAAGGTTCAAACCGAAGTCATCAAGGAGTTCGGTCTACGAAGAAAAGAGACAAGGAGTTAGATCCTGAAAACAGGGTCATATTCCCCACTTTAAAAACGAGAAGGAAACTGGGCCGAGATAACTTGCAAGGACTTTTGGGACTGTTACGACTGTTACTAGGGATACGGAGAAAAAATTGGCCAATATCTGAGCGGCGCGTCCCCAGAAACGATCCCAGAAACCATTGCGGGAAACATTTGGGCTCTAGCTCCCTCTTCGTTTCCAAAGTGGCGAATTTTCCGTCATTTTGGAAAAGACGATTAGAACAACTGACTGTCTGTTGATGAAATTCTAATCAGAAGTAAGACTATCCAAATGAAAGCTACTTAGCAGTATTTTTCCGTGTACATCACGCCGCACAAGGTAGTTAGAGCATTTGAGTCAGTGGATGAAATCCTACAGGGAAAAGCTACATAAAAATACTGTACTAGTCCGTTCTTAGCTTTGTCAGAATGGTTATGTAATTTTCTGTAGTACTGTTTATTATGGTGTCCAAGGTGGTTGAAACTTTGGTATCTGTGGATGAAGTCCTAAAGTGAAAAGCTATCGAAAAATACTCTCAAGAGGTACTCAGTTTGTTCTGTTGTACCAGTTGGTTCCAACTTTTATCAGATTGAGACTGTATGTTCATGAAGTTTGTTCATCAAGACCTAAGCAGTGCTTTCCTGTGGTACTGTTCATTACGCTCCTATCTATTGAGATCAAGGGAAAAAATCCTAAAGTCTGGGTATTCAAGTAACAAGTTTAAAAATATTTGTTTATAGATCAGCAAGGAAAAGTATCAAAATCCCTGGGTCTACGACATTAACTTGTGAGTATATGACATCAATTTCTTCAAACGGGTCGTTAGGGTAAGAGTAGAGTTTTTTTATTTTTTGTTTTTGTTTTTTCATCGTTAACTGTAACGATAGCTTTTCCCAGCCTTTTTCATATTTCATAACGTTTTTTAAAATTGGGAAAATAACAAAACAAAATGGAACTCACTGAATATGGACACGAGGATTTAGATCCATTGCTAGTCCGACTGCACTGTTTACAATATATTGGGCTGTCCATGTCTCCATCGGAGTCTTTTTCTGAGTTGTGTCTCGATCCATGTCCATTGGGAATATGACCAGTAGCATTGCCGTTTAGTTCCGCAACGGAATCAAAACTCTTACTGCATTTCTGGCAAGTTCTTAAAGAGGTCGTTATCTTCACATTTTCTTCTCCACAATCGCTACAACAGCCGCTCTCGGCATCGTCGCCGTTTTGGTGTGGAATAATGAGCTGACCGTTCATTAATCTAGCCTTTGCAGCTTCATCAAGTCCTTCGATTTCAGGCTCTTCAATACTCACTCTCTGGTGAGTGAAAGCCTCGGATTTTTCCAACCCATTGTGAATCATTTCTAACTGTTCATAAACCTCGTCCCTGCTTCCAGTGCTGCCCATAGAGATGCCGTCCACCTCATGTTCCTTCTCCTGCTGTTGAATAACGCTTTCTACATCTTTCCACTCCTCCATGATGGAACGGAAGTCGTTTTGAGCAGTTCTGTCGGTTTCTTGGCGATCTCTGGGTGTACTTCCGAACTTGTAGTGTCCCAGTAAATATGGCCACACCTATGAAATAATTAGTAAATAAAGTGATTCTGGAAGCTTTTAGATTAAGAGGATATAGTCACGGCTAAGTAAGGATGTTGAGGGCCATAAGTTCATCAGTATTATTTGGTACTAGCAGCCTGAATAAATATATTAAAGTCGCTATCTATGACGAAGACGACCACGACGATGATGATTATGGTGATGATGATAGTGATGATGATGGTGACGATTACGATGACGATATTAATGATAATGGTGATGACGATGATGATGATGATGGTGATGATAATAGTGATAGTGGTGATGATGATGGTGATGGTGATTATCGCGCAATGCTAATAGTGGTGGAGGTGATGATGGTCCAACAATGGTGACAGTACGGAACTTAAGCCACTACGACGACGACCACAACGACGACTTAAAAAAAACAATAGGTTTAATGATCAAAACAACCGCTCTGCACGTGCATCACGCTTTTTAGTACATTTCTTTGACGTCCACTGCACGACTATGACGTGAAACCTCCTAATTTGACGTTTTATGGGGGACGTGGACATACGACGACAAATTGGGCTTCCTCTTTTTGAACCTGAATAAAATCCTTAAGAACTCAACTCCAGGAAAGGTCGCCTGCATTTCACATATTGAGCAGGTCCAAATAGACGCGATTAAGTTTGAAAGAACGCAATTTCATTTTTTTACCGACGTTTTTACTGCCGTCGTCGTCGTCCTTGCCTAAGGTCCGAGTACTGAGTGTAGTCGAGGTGATGATGATGACGATGTATTCCTGGTGATTATACTGAAATTGTCAGGACAATCTTTCTCCCAGCAGCATTATTTCACCGACATCAAACGTTTAATTTCACCTTTTGACAGCTGTTTATTTTTTTTTTCTTCAATATTGTATTTGTAAAAGTTCAAGGTCATTTCCGTTGCTACCCGACTTAGCCTGCGTGGCAACGACCACACGAGGCCTAACGTCAACATGAACACTTCTTAAATAAAACTGCACGGCCTGACACTGCGTGGTTCTTTGATAAAGATCTTGACTGAAGGTGATTTCCAACAGTTCAAGCGGTGCTTTTGTAATCTTGATGTCTTCACAAACAAAAGTTAACCCTTTAAACCCTGACATCATAATTCAAATTCTCATTTGTTATCCCTGCAAGTTTTCAATAGAAGTAGTGGGGAGAATTTGTTGAAGTATCAATTAGATTCATCTTGTGTGATCATGTCCTTAATTCTCATGACTACTCTGTTTCATAAAGCAGTGATATTACAAGGAGAAATTTGATGCTGATCACTCTTCGTTTTTAAAGGGTTAATTTGTTACTTGTTTCTAGGGTGATCAGTCTTACCTCTTTTCTTATCGAGTGCTCTATTCCACCAAAATACACATACTTCTTCACTGCATCTTCGTCTTTGATCTGAAAGAAAGTTTGTAATCTAAATAGAAAACAGGTCATTTCTTGTCCTAAATAATTATTATCGTGTGAATCGTTCTATATCTCTATCTCTATTGCTATTCTCTGTAAGCAATACGAACATCACATTGAGACATTGACACATTGAGCCATCCCTGGTGGCGAGATCACTGTTACGAAGCTTGAGCAACTACAACGGTGATAACAGTACGCAAATTTGGCGCCAAAAATCTTGACTATACAGGTAAATTTATATTTTTTCACTATCATGACATTCGACCTACAAGATCAAACTAACCTGCCCTTTATGGTACAAGCTTCTCCACACTTGTTCCGTGAGTCCCTGAGAATAATCAACACCATTCTCTTCCGAACTGATTTTGTTGTGACGGACAAGCCAAAGCAAGTGCGTTCTCACTGTTTTAAGGTGGCGCACGTACGACAGCCCTGTAGACAGTTTCGAGACAAAAATTAATTTCTGCGGTCTATTTTACTTACGAGAGGTACACAAATAGAATGATCATTTGAGACGTTATTCTGATACAAAGTATCCCTAGGCCACCGCGCAGAGGTTCTTAGAGTTTCGTCACATCGTCCATCTCCACTGAACGAACGCGTGACGAAACCCTTACAGCGTTCGCTTGACAGGCTAGTGTATCCTTGGATAAGGGCCACCCAGGAGAATGACAGTACTTAATCCGCACACGTTACAAACTGCTACTTAACGCCATTTTGTGCAACCCTCGGTAATAATAATAATACTTACTTACTTGGCAGTGCAACGAAACAATGAGGGATACTAGATTGAACCTTACAAACTTCTCGTTTGGAACTGGTAAAATTGCGAGCTAACTTGTCCACAAACATTTTATTTTTTATTTTTGCGGGCACGCGAGGAAGGGAGCGCAAAGCGCGAGAAGAAAAAAAGGGGACGTCTTCTTTGGGAAAGAAGAGTCTTTTTCAAGTCATTTTCCCATGCCAACGCCTTGATACAGTCTGTTTTTTGATTAGACATCCGCACACCCTTGCGCTAGCGGTCAACAATTTTTCCCGCGGTTTTTATATTCAAACGCGCGTTCGACGAAAAGGGGTCTGTGAACTGGCAAATTGGGAGCAGTCTCTAGTTTAATTCAATACAGTGTAGCACACGCGCGAATCATGTGAACCCTCAAACACTGAGTACCAAGCCTCCAGCAGTAACGCCGCCAGAATCGAGGGAACAGAGCATTTGTTACTCACTAACTTCGGGAAACGTGAAACGAAAGCTTGAGCTTGACAATACCCTACGAGTAAAGCTTTCTTTCCGGCATGACTTGAAGTATATGCGGAGTTCTTCGCGACCCTGTCATTCGCGTAGTTGGCTTGTTTACACCTCCAGGAGGGGGCACATGCAAAAAACCGTGCAAGAAAAAAAATCCATATTCGCAGGTAGCTTCACAAGGGTGAGACAAAATTGAGGGAAATAAGCTGGCTCCTCCACAAGCTTTCCAAAGGCTTAATAAGTGGAGCAGAGCGATAAGCGCGAGAGCTGGAGACAAGCGAAAAGGGCGAGAGGGGATGATGGGAAGGAGCGCAGAGTGTTAGCGGGGAGTGACTGGGGACGAGGAGGAGAAAGAAGAACACTACTGAAATTGTTTTTGATCACATACTATTGGCCTTGTAAAGAAACATAACATCATTTACTTACATCCGTTGAAGGCTCTTAGAGTGATTTGCCGTCTCATGGTCTCACAAGCACTGCTGAGACATTCCCTGAGAAAAATACATGCAAAAGAGTGACGACAAGCCTGCAGTTATTACTCAATTACTATGACAAGCACAAAACTATGTAATGGAGACCGATGATGTCATATATCATAGACTGTGACTCTGTTATGGAGAGATAACTATTTTGTCTCTCTAACTTTTAAAATTTGAGGATGAAATCCTAGATACCATTCAAATGAAACCTCTAGGGCAGAAATTTTGCATGGTGCTTTTTATTTCTTAGAATTCTCCAAAAAGAAATTTAAACTTTTTGTGAACTTTTTTACACTGGCAACTTATTGGAGTGGAAGTGCTAATACCGGTTTGACTGTTACTGTAAGACAGAAATGCAGGCTTCAAGGCACATGAAAAAAATGCACATTCTGGTAACCTACGTTGTGTGGGGTGAGGACTGTTTTTGATTCCGTTTAAAGCTGGAATGTAGTCGCATACTCAGGTCCTGCCTTTTCCATGGCAACCCAACTTGCTTCTTGATAGATCGTTGAGACGAAAATCTATCCATTTCTTTATTTACTAGGGCGAAAGAGAACAAGCCTATTACAGTGGAACCCTGCGTTACGACCACCCCATTCATGCGACCACCTCGTTATTACGACCATAATTTCTTGGCCCAACGAAGTCATTTTATTATTTTGAAGACCACGTTAATGCGACCACCTCGTTATTACGACCAGGAATTTTATGGCCCATCGGTGGTCGCACTGTAATGCCAAATGTGTGCATGAAAAATTCTTGTCTAATATTGAAGAAACAAGAATACAAAAAGAACCATTAATCAATCGATTAAGGTAACAGTTTAAATAAGAGGAAAAAGCAAAAACGACAAGGAACACGGCGGAATGAAAAATTAACTATTACTTTGCTATTGTCTGTACTATACTTCTGATGAGTTTAAACAGCAAAATTAATGAAATCAGTATGTATAACCATTCTTAGTTTTCTAACCAACTTGCTTATAACAAAATCTTGCCTGAGTTTAAATAACACAGAAATCCTATGCAATCCTATGCATGTGAAGTTCTCAACTTTTCTTGACTATTGTTTGCACCTCTTATGATTGGTCGAAACCTTTTAAACCTTAAAGCATTAAAATGTACTCGAAACTGATTCAAAGAGGAAGTAATTATTATATCGAGTTAACCCTTTAAGCCCTAACAGTGATCAGCATCAAATTTCTCCTTTTAATATCGATGCTTTGTAAAACAGAGTGGTCATGAGAATTAAGGAACTGATCACACAAGATGTATTTGCTTGATGTTTTATCAACGTCTCCCCAATACTTCTGGTAAATGAATAGGGGCAATAAATGAGAATTTTAATTTTGATCTTAGGGTTTAAAGGGTTAAGGAGATTCTACTCTTATTCTATTTTGACTGATACGATGCAGAGCTTCTGCCAAATTTGCAACCATCATACGTTTTTATAGAGACCTACATTACAAATCTTGCATTCTAATCTATATGTTGAAGGGACCTGTGGTGACTAAAGTAAGACAGTAAAAGCTTAAACACATACCCAAGTCCTCAGGTTTGGTTCCAGATACTAATCTAAATACATAGTCTTGATTTGTATTCTCTCCCTTGGAAATAGATACATTATCCCCCGCAGAAGGTCTTTTGAGGCGTGGCAAGCCAAGTCCTTTTGAGCGTGGGTTAAAAAGAGGGGGATCTAGCTCCCCATGTGGGTGCAGTCCATTCTCCAGGCAGTTTAAGAATGACAGTAGTGATCCTGTCGTTGGGAAGCGTATTGGTGGACGCTGGACTCCATCTTGTCCAATCAAGATTACCACTCCATAAACACCTGAAAGTAATAACGAATGTATTATGCTTGTATGTTCACAGCTGAAGTGTTTCTGGATATGGCTCAGACTACTGAAAAAAAAAACAATTACTGATTGTGAGTCCTTAACTAAACCCCTTCAACCACATACCATAGTGAACTTGAAAATACATGTATTGTAATGTGTAGTTCCAGAAAACACCCATACCACCCCAACCCTGCACCTCTCTGGAAATTACAATAATTTTTTCCCCTCCTCCCCCAGTTTCTAATCCCTTCTGAGGGGGGAGGGGGGAAAGAGTATGGAGATTTACTGTTATTACATTGCAGGCTCCTCTGGTGGCCTGCAATCGTCATCTCAAGGTTGCTATTATGCACGCACAGCACATATGTAGCCAGCATTCATTTAGACTTCCACTAAGAATGAATGGAACGTATAGAACACAATCTGATCTTGCACGGTTTGGACCTTCTATCGCTCATAATATGATTGTGAACGTTTTGACCATGTATGAGTTTGACATGAAACTTAGGGAAAGCACAGCATTAGAGAAAGATTTTCTACCTTCTATCGTCCTAGCCTGCTCTCCCTCATCTTTGGTTACTACTATTCCTTACCATGTTGATGGCAGTGTATGTAGACAACATCATGTAAGTTGACAGTGAGTGCGTAATCCCAAAACTGGCTCTTTTCTTGCTCGCAGGATCCACTCATCAACTTATTAGGTGTCCACTTTAGTAGCAAGCTTTCATTACTCTTGTGCAGCGACAAGTATCCTGCGATGGGGTGTTCCTCATGCTGGTCAACAAACATACAACATCACTTGGTGAAACACAACAAGGGCCTGTTTCTTGAAGGTCCTAGTAACTTTTTGAACCCGGAAAGCTGTTCTGTGTTTGTTGTGTTTGCATACAAGATCAAAGTTTCAATAATTTTGAAAATAATACAATGAAACTATCAGTTAACGAAGCAAAATGGACTGGTTTGTGGGCTAGGAACTGTGCTACTTTTCAACATGTTTTGATTTTAAAATTGCCTTTGGGCCCAAAAAGTTTCTGGGCCTTTTGAGAAATGGGCCACAGCGCTTGAAACTTGACCTATCTAGCCATACAGGCCAAGTAGATTCGCTTCTTGCCAAGCGGGGCTGTCACTAAGGGCTCAAGGCCGGGTACAGTGTATTTCCTCCAGCTACTATGCGCTACCCCTAGCTAGGAAAATAGAACCAAAAGAACTTCCTAGCTGTTCAATTCCTTGCCCAATAGTTCCAGTCTATACAACTGTATTTCTTTCAAATGTAAACACATCCGATAAACTATTTACTAGCTTGTTTACTGGTTTTACTCACAGGTTCAAGGTAGACATTGTTTTTTCCATACAAAAGAGCAGCATATGAGTTCTGATGGAGAGAGTCAATGTGTTCCCTTGCCAACAAGGGTGCGACAGCTACATTTTCATCATAGGATGACATCCTAGCTCCAAGTTGTGGCCGTGATGCTGATGTTGTCATTGCAGGCGTCTGTTGGAATAGCCCACTATGTATTCTGTGTCTCTGAACAAGTTCATCTGCCGATGGGTCTGTCCAGTAGCTGTCGGGAGTCTTCATCTTTGAGAAATCCAAGGCACACGGACCATCTGAAAAATGTATAAATGATTATATGATGTGCAATGACTTTATAATATTATACAGTATGAACTTTGGGTGCGTTCCTTTGGGATGATCCGGATCAGGATCAGTTATCTCAGATCACTCGGATCATGGTAGATCAAAATTAATGAACCGATGAATCCACTCTGGACAAGGATTCATCGGTTCATTGATCTACCATGATCCAAATGATCTCGGATCATATCAAAGGAATGCACCCTTTGACAACTTGAACTCCCAACTAACTTGAACTAAGTCTGATTTTCAGTCATTTTTACTCAATGAAAACTCGAACTCGGATCAGTCAAATTCCCCACTAACTCCTACTAAATTTCCTTTGCCTTGATCAAAAATTCACTGACATTTACCCCGAAAACTCTAATTCTAGTTCTTGTAACTCCACTTTGATGCCAACCCATTATAATAGCTCTTCTTGTTGTTTAATTGTTAAAAACACTAAAACTATCACTACTGCAACTTGAACTGCTTTTTCATTTCATCTCCCATCAGAGTTTGGGTTAAAGGGATTCTACTGTACTTTCCTTCTTTCATGAACAGAGCCCCCATCCTTACGAATCCAGATATTTTTAAAACCTCATATTTTTAGGTCTTTGTTTATGATGCCATTCAAAACACATTTTAATGACATTGTTATTTCATGCAATACAATACAACTTTGATTATGATAATTTTTAAGAACGTATAGACCAAAAATCATTACAGACCTAAAAGTTCAATAAATATCCTCCCATCTGCAGGATCACTGAGGAGTGCTTCAGGTTCATAGAACTGGCTGCAAAATTCATCAATAGTACCACAAAATTACTTGTATCAAGTCAGGCCCAAAGGTCAGGAATAATCCTATTTGATATATATATCCACCAATGAAATACCAGGTGAGCTTTTGCATGAAAGTATGTTATCTTCAGACATGAAATAACATGTTACACGTTATTTTCACACGTGAAACTATGACCATTGCTTTGGCCGGTTACATGATAAATCATGCCTTTTTGCCACCAAAAAAATTAAGTGAAGTGGTTTGGTGTTTCCATGTCACATGAAATGCTACTTAAACATTTAAAGGGGTTGGTGGAATAAGGCCCTAGGTACAGTGACTCCTAATATCATGTCTGTCCAATTCACCCTTGATTAACAAGTAAATACAAGCCATTTGGAAAGAGAATC
Source organism: Porites lutea (assembly GCF_958299795.1). Taxonomy (NCBI): domain Eukaryota; kingdom Metazoa; phylum Cnidaria; class Anthozoa; order Scleractinia; family Poritidae; genus Porites; species Porites lutea. The sequence goes on from NC_133211.1 coordinate 4,958,648, forward strand.
TTTATCATGAGCATTGTTTGTTTTTAGGAATGGAAAGCAATGAACTGATACAAGTTAACATGGATCACACAAAAATAGCCTCACCAATGAACACCCTAATGATACTTAAAACTGGTCTGAATTTTATTCACATCAGGGCCCAGTTGTTCAAATGCCGGTTAGCGCTAACCGGGGGTTAAATTTTAACCCGGGTTTCTTTATCTTTTTATCTAAAGCACTTTCTCAGATAATTTTCTGTATTCTTTTTAGAATATCCAATCATCAAATTGTATGCAAAGAGAATTAAACTAAATTTGCTTTTTAAGCTCTCATGTCTGAGTTCAAATTTCGCACTAACCCAGGGTTATCTTAACCTAGCTTTAAACAACCCAGCCCAGAGCCACAAATAACAGTTGGTCATTGGACAATGTCTGACAAAATTTGCCCATGTCCCACAAAATCCCACCTGTGGTCACAAATGATGACAGGACAGATAAAACACTACAGACTATCATTTTGTACCTGAAGATTAGCATAGTCATTATCAAAAGAAATGAGAAAATAAAAGTAAACATTATGTCAACAGCTTTTTTGGTTTTGCTGACTTAAATGGTGAACTGGTTGGACATATGTCCTTTCTAAAAAGAAAAACATTGCAGGATGGCACAACCTAAAGACTTTCAGTATGTGTTTTTTCCACTGTGTGAGTAAAAGTGCTGCTAGCAGAAAATTTATTCAAAAACATGGTCACCTGAAAAAATGAAAAAAATGCAATTCATCAGATACTGCATTAATTACCTTGCATTTGCTTGAAGGTCCTCCACAATTTTACGAAGTAGTTTTTCTAAGAGCGCTATTCTAATCCACAAAAACTTGCCACAATGTCCACTGATATTATAACCATTGATTTTTTTATTAACACTGCTATTTAGGGCAGAGAAGTTCAATTTCATCTTTAGTATTGGGCTCTCAGCAGGGCCTGAAAGTATTATTCAAATACAAAGAATATTTGTGTCAAATTATGAATCAATTTTGTTGCTACATACGGGGAGAAAGTTCAAAAAGTCATTGCAACTACATGTAATATGTTATAAATGCTAATAAAACAAAGAGAACATTAGTCTTCAAAGATAACAAAGATTAACAATAATAACTGAAATATAAGAATATAATAACAAATTATTCAAAATAGCTGTTATAATAAGTAACATTAAATGTTATTTTATTTTTTTTGTAAAATCCAATTTTGATGTGTAGTGCAGCATGTATCTGAATGGCATTGTCATGGTATTACAAAAACTCTCCAAGAAAAAGTCAACCAAATTTTCAAAATTGCCAATAATTTGAATTGATAGAGGTTTTAATTAGCATAATTGTGATATAAGAATTATGCCTTTCTCCAAAATGTTAATCAACCTTAAGAATTAGTCAATAATGAATATGTATAACTTTGAGAAAGTTCCATGAGAATATATCAAATAATTTTAATCATTATGAATATTATGCAAATTATCTGATATTTTCAATAAAATTGAAATTACAGATATAGAATGAAAAAATTATCATAATTTTTTTTTATTTGACTTTTTTTGCCTGAACAATTAAGTATCAAAAACATGATCAGATAGAAGCAGGACATATAACCAAACCTGGAAAAAAAGATATACCAGTAACTTACAATATTTACTACAATTTTTGTTCCGGCAGCTATCAACTGGAATTGATATCATGATCAACAAGTTTTTTTCAGTTCAAATTTATGCTGATCTACATTTTTTAAGTGAATGTCAAAGTCATGTCGGAGCCTTAGTAACAGACTTAACATTGTAACAATGCCAAAAATTAAAGGAAACATACAAATTTCACAAATATTATAAAGGGGTTAAATTTAAACATTTATAAAATTGACTCTAAAGTGATGGCAAACAAAACACAGGTTCCTTACAGATTTTTTGATCCAAAATTGAACACCCTTTTTTCCCCAAAACTACCAGTATAATTTCTTTTTCCAGACTTAAGGCTTAAGATTATCCACATTAAAGAATTAGTTGAGTGAATTTGATAAAAAAAATCAAAGCATTTTTGCTTTGCTGATCCAAGGCTGTACTCTAAGGAAAATTGAAGGGTCAGCCCCGTGTTCTGAACCTGTAGAATCTGGTGTGCTCAGCATAATGCTGGTTTTATGATTTTGTATGAAAAATGGAAGATTTTTTAGTCGCCCTAGAGCAAAAGTTAGGCCCCAGCGTCCACCGGGCTCTTCTATAGCACAGCCTTGGTAATCATTTTATGAATTCTCGTAACCTTTTCTCTGAATGATGTATTGATGTTGTTGGGAGAAAACGGACATTGGTCTCTCTTAGGACTTAGAGGGTAAAAGCAAGCAGAAGATAATGATCTTTTTTGTACCTGGCATTGAGCTTTTGCCATCCTTATTAGCATCCTCTTCTCCTGACAGTTTCTTCACAAGTTCTGCAGCTGGCTCTGACAATTTTGCCAGCTTCAAGAGCACTGATTGTGTGTCTTGAGCTGGAAGGAGACCAGCTGCTCTTTTCTTTAAACCATGTGCAATGCCTGCTTCCACAGCCCCTGCAAAAGAGCAGAATAATACACTATTGCAGACAACTCTCTCTGAAACCAGCACTAAGTGTCTGTCTCAGAGAGATGTCTGTCTGAAAAAGGATCAACTAAAAGGAGCAAAGAAAGGCAGGGATAGGAGTCCGTCTTATAGAGAGTAAATTGAAAGGAGTAAAGAAAGGCAGGGACCAACCCTAGGTGTCTGTCTTTGGAGAGTAAACTGAAAGGAGTAAAGAAAGGCAGAGACCAACTTAGGGTGTTTGTTCTATGGAGAGTCAACTAAGAGGAGTAAAGAAAGGCAGGGACTAACTCTGGGTGTCCATTTTATGGAGAGTCAACTAAAAGGAGTCAAGACAGGCAGGAACCAACTCTAGGTATCCATTTTATGGAGAGTCACCTAAGAGGAGTAAAGAAAGGCGGGGAACAACTCTAGGTGTCCATTTTATGGAGAGTCAACTAACAGGAGTAAACACAGGCAGGGACCAACTCTAGGTGTCCATTTTATGGAGAGTCAACTAAAAGGAGTAAAGAAACACAGGGATCAACTCTAGGTGTCCATTTATGGAGAGTCAACTAAAAGGAGTAAAGACAGGCAAGGACCAACTCTAGGTGTCCATTTTATAGAGAGTCAACTAAAATGAGTAAAGAAAGGCGGGGAACAACTCTAGGTGTTCACTTTATGGAGAGTCAACTAAAAGGAGTAAAGAAACTCAGGGACCAACTGTAAGTGTCGGTCTTATAGAGAGTCAACTAAAAGGAATAAAGAAAGGCATGGAGCGGGAGTCCGTCTTACAGAGGGTTAACTGAAAAGTGAAGAAACAGGGCTTGATATAAGGGCCTGTCTTGCCGGTCATGTTGACCAGTCACATTCGATCGTATTGACAATTAAATAAATTAAAACTTCCATGCTGTTCAGTTGTTATTAGTATGTAGGGAGTCGCTGTGTATTGTGGAACTTTGTTCGGAAATCCTGCATGAAATGTAACTAGAACAGATGTTTACAATTAGCGCATTGAACAGACATCGGGGTTCACGCACTTCCAGTCACAAATTTAAAAATACTTTTACTTTTATTAGTTATTTTTTTAGATGAATACAAATTTCTTCCCTAGTAATGGGGAGTAACATGGATTACTGGCAGAGTTTTAGGATCAAGATCTCACACATGATACGTACACCAGAAATCATTATATTTGGAGACATTGGACAAATTTAATGTGTACGATAATCTACTTGTATTGTTGACAATGAGTGCTTTAAAGAGCTATAAGCTCTAAGCAACAACTTTTTTGGAAATATATAATGCCAGTTTTGGTTTGTGGAACCCTGGTTGAAGAGTTATTTATGTTACAAATTCAGTGACTGGCCAGAAATGATATGTGACTGAACTAAACTGAATTTGGCTGGTCATCATATCTGGAGACTCTCCAGAAATTATTTCAAGACCTGAGAAAGGTAGGGACCAACTCTAGGTGTCTGTTTTAGTGAGGTGTCCACTAAGAGAGGTTGACTGTATAATATAACAACACCTAGAGAGTATGGATCAGATACTTCCACACTCCATTAAAAACTCTAAATAAGGAAACCAACTGATTAAAAAAAAATTGAATGATAAGAATTATTGAAATATCTCTTGACAGACTTTATTTGGATATTTTGGCAGCCATTTTTATGCAATTTCAAAAACACGGCTAATTAGAATTAAAGAACCATTATAAAAACCTTGACCCCTACATTCTGGGGGTGTGTCCACAGAAAAGTGGGTAGCCTAGGGGTGTGTCTAAACATTGATGTGTTTTGTGGTTTAGCAAAGTACTACTATAGGCCCTTGACATGTAAATATTGGCTTCTTAAAATGCAATATTGTGGAATAAAAAAAGCTTTGTATGAAAGTTCAATAATTCTATGAAAAAACAGAAATTCAACGGGTTGGCCCAAAGATAACTGACAAAAATATTAACGACCATTGGAGTGATAACTGTCATATTTCTTGCATGCATGTTCCCTCCAAAAACAAACTTCTTAAGAAATTAGACCCATTGCATACTATCTCTTTTGAGCAAACGTGTGTGTAGAGAAATAACCAGATAGTTGAGAGAAGGCCTGCCTGATATATGAAAAACTGATTTTTTTCACAAATGCAGTTTTTCCAGCGTTCAACTGTCCATGACTGACAGGTTACAGATGTTAAGTGACCTTAATTAAATTTAGTGAAAAATTACAGTGCCCCACGTTGGATACAATTCAGCAATGTATTACCTACAATGCGTTACATAGTGTACATAAAGACAGTTATTGACTATTGCTTTTTCTGTTGTGGTGTAAAATGTCGAAACATAGAAAACATCACAATCAATAACTTGGTGACCATCGTGAGACAAATGATAAACAAGGAGTCTATCAATGCATTAAAAGTTTAGAAATTTGGCCTCCCTCAAATTCTCCTCTTGAACAAAGTGACTCTTGAGGATACAAAACTGGATCCCACATTTAGTATATAAATTATATGCCAGGGTTAAATTTTATCCTTGGTTTAAACTTTATTTTCTTTCGTGTTATCATATATTAGCATACCAAAAGCCAAGTGAGAAAAGGAGTAAACTGAACCACAATATATTGTTTCAGTGAAAGCTTAATATGAGACAGTTAACCAAGGGACTAGAAAAATCTTTCTTTACAACATAAAACCAGACTTTAATGTTAACTTTTAATCCAGTTTCATGTTTTTCACTACAATTTGGGCTAAATTCAAAACAAGACCAGAGTTGGTGCACCAAGGTTTGATACACCGCACACTGGAGTTTCACTAGGCTCCTATGCAGACATTCTAGGGGCTTGTCACGCATTCCTGAACATCCGCATAGGAGGCTTGAGTTTCAATGACATAGACAAAAGGGAGAATCAATTAACTAGTCAAAATTGTACAAAACAAGCAGTTAATTTAAATATTTCAAGAAAGCTACTAAAGAGACTATTCTCTGGTGCAATCACCATCATGAGATCCATTTTCAATCGAATTCAATGTTAAGAGCCATCCATCTGTGCTTACTTCCTGCAACTGATCACGTACATTATAGGTCCCAATATAAAAGTGATTTTTAAAGAGAAAAGGCCATAAAAAAATTCCATCTACACTAAGAACTTGAAGGAAAAAACAAATTAAAGATATAAGCTGGTTATTATTATTCAACAAATAAAAATGACATTTGTAGCAAAAAGAACTTTGCGTGTTCAAAGCTGCACTGAGATATTTGATTGTGTAAATAGAGCAAAAAATTATGCAATTTGCAAACTGAGCTGAATTTTTGAAGTGGTAGACAGGAGAGTAAATCTCCAATGATAATTTTTATGTTAACTATAAAAGTTCATTAAAGTCACAACAAAGCAAAGATGCCTGGTGATTTTTCAGATTATGCTACATAAAAACATGGGAAGAAATATTTTTGACAATTTAAAATTGAAGCAATTGACAATATAAGACATATATATTTGCATACATTGGAGCACGTCTCGATCGTACATCAATTTGGGTCTCATAATTTTATCAGGAAAGAGCACGTATACTTTACATTGAAAAAAAAGTACTGAAGGAAGATCAAAAATTTATTTTTTGGTGGGTTTAAGCGCTGACGTCTTCGCTATCGAGTCACAGCTAGTTAGCAGTTAGCAGTTTATCTATTATGTATTACGGAAGAGTGTCTCTTGGGTAATAATATTTATGCGAATTTCCCCGGAGAGGGAAATTCCTAAAATAAATGGTTTTTTTAGAGATATTTTCTTAGAAATTTTTATAGAAAAACCTTAAGGGAAATCTCCATCCAAACATTGGGCTGGTTTATTTGTTTTGATGGTTGTGTGTAAACAAAACTTGCTCCGAGGAAGCTCGATCCAGAATAGATCAGGGGGTCGAGAGCGTCGCGATCAAATGGCTCGACAAAATTTGCACTGAATTATTACAACATGAAACCGGCTAGATTTGGTAACAGAGAGAGGAATAAACCAAGAAACAAGGCTTCGAATGCAGCACACCAATTTCCACTGAAAATAAAATTTTGCTTCCCGCTTTTCTGCCCTGTTTTTTCACGAACAAGCTTCCATATATCTGAGTCGATTAAGCGATGCAAATGAATATGATAATAATCAAAAATAAGCACCAAAAATCTTGTAATGCACACGAAATGAGCATTGAAAAATCACACTCTTACATCAGAAACAATCCTAGATACGAAGAATTTAGTTCTTACCGCAAAGGGAGGTTATACTTGAGCTGTCCGCATGAATAAATTTCTTTGTGACGGCTTCTTCCATCAGTTGTTTGACCTGGGAATCGAAGAGCAAAGATGAGAATTTAAAAGGCACTGCGTTTCGAAAATCGCATTTGGAGGCATAAAAAACCTCAGTTTTCGAATGCTTTGCCTTTCAAAAATAACACATAAATTCTACACAGCGCTAAGCAAAAGCATACAGAAGCAGGAGCAAAGTTCTGGCAGAGTACTTATCCTAGGGGCGACAAGAAAGAAATTATAGCAAAATTTCATTCACCTCTTTCTTGAGGTTCTCCAGCAATTTCTTTCGCGTCTCCTCATCTGAAATCCAAGAATAGTATCGCAGATATTAGCCTTCATCCATTTTAACTAACATAGCTTTCAACGTGCACAAAACGTAGCACTTCTTCGCGTATTTTTACCTTTCGAGGGAGCCATCTTGGTCTTCCGGACGAACTCAATTTTCACATGAATATTCAATAATTATGGACCAATCAGAGCCTTCGGATAGCAGGATATTATTGCCCATTACAGTGGGCATAAAATTTTGGATTTTTGTGCAATTTCGATTGGATCAAATCCCGAGTAATGTTTTCTCGTGCTGCCATTACATTTATTTGGTTTTGTGTGTTTGTTTTTTTCTATGCGTACATTTTTCTCCTTGAACATCTGTCACAAGCCGACACCGAGTCTGATGACAAAAAGGAATGAATTTAAGCAGGCAACAATTGAAAAAATCTACTCAACTTTATATAAGGAAGCAAACCTTTCACGACCTTTCACTTTAACTAGCAAATATAGTTTGGCAAAATAATCAGGTTTTCAATCCAGTCGCATTGAATATCGTAAATTAACATTGTTTGGAATAAATCAAAATTTGGGGGACAAACAACGGAGAGGGCATCGCTTTTGTCTTTCTTTTAATCAATTTAAAGTTTGTTGGCCGTAACATCGAAACATATTTTATCAGCGTAAAATAATGCAAGGATTTGAGTTCTACACTGGAAATATTTCGACCGAATTAATGCGGATATTTCACCCTAAGGACTTCATTATAATAATAGTGAAAACGACCAAAAACGCCTACGTTGGTATCATCATCGAAATATTTCTTTTGTTCGTAACAGTAATTTATTTTAATTTAAAACAATTTTAATAAATCTTTTCTCTTTGCCAATAAAAAGAAAACTCTATAGTGAATACCGTATAAAGTATTAATGAGATCGGCGATGTAATTCAGTGTTTAAAAACCTAGAAAACCGCCCATTTATACAGAAACAACCTCAGTATATACTCATCTTACTTCAGTGAAACGCATCGATCTTAAGTACTGCCGGTGAATTGTGAATACCGGTAACTGTGAAGTTGTTAATTGACCGTTTTGTCGTGTCAGGAGCCGATTACTGGCCGTGTAGGAAGGTTAATTTGTTTACATTTCTTTAAAAAGAGAGAGCATAACTGTTTAAAAGTAAAATGTTAAAATGTTTAGACTATTTTGATTCTCGTTACGCGCGAGATTAAAATTAAAATTCTATTACTGAATGCCCCAAGAGGCCCCGGCATGAAGCAAGATCTTAAACTTTAAACCGGCTCCAGTTCAGCGCTGAAGAATTTTCCGTTTTCTTCTAGTAAAAACTTCAAGCAATTGTTAAACTGCCTTTCTAGACCGGGGTCCCCCACTCCATGTAAACAGGCCCTTTGAAGTGGTTGACTTTTTTAAAAGACAAACACAAAACAATGGTTTCTTGAAGAAATTTAAATATATAATTATTTTTATTGTTAAACATAGATTCAAATCACGTTCTTGTGTACGTCACACCATACTGTAAAGCATATGCTTCTGTGTAAAGAAATAAAACAATTCTAAGCATTCATCAGTCTAGAATAATAGCCTTGACTAGGGTAACAATGAAAAGTACATGAGCAAAAAGGAGTCCGGCTTTATAAAGTCAACCGCAATCTAAGAAGACTGACGAAGACAAGTCAGACAACTGTACATGCGACAAGGTCCTTATTGCTTTTGTTTTAAGACTTTTATATTGACTCAAGAAGTATGTCTGTACTGTTCGGCGGCTAACAATCAATCAAGTCTCATTGCAGAACATTCACGAAAGATGGGGTTGATGGAAAAGCCGAACTGCCGGTTTTATCTCCTGCCGGTTTTACCGTTTATAAGCCGTCCTAAAACCCCTTACGAAGATGTGAAAGCCGACAGTTTACGAAATACGAATTTCGATTTGGTCACATTTCGCCCCATGTAAGGAAATCTGGATTCCGGAATGCGGGAAGTTTTGCTCGTGGAATCCGAAATCCGGGAAAACTTGCCTCTATGTGAAAACCGAAATCCTGGGCCTTGGAATCCGGAATACAGTTCAAAGAATCCGGAATCCCACTAAAGATTGGAATCCAGAATACAAATTCCACTGACTAAGACTGGAATTCCAATACCTGGAATCAGGAATCGATGGCATGGAATCAAGAATCCAAGACTGTTTTGGATTCCCTTACATGGGTTTACGCATTGTTTTTGCACCGTAGTTAGGATGGTCGGGCAGCGGGTGGGCAACGTTTCATTGTAGAAAGTTCTAACTGAAAAAGAACTAAGAATAGCCCCTCAGAACATCAGCTTTTGAATATGTCCTTCACTATCAACTCATTAGATAAAAAAATTGTTTTTGTATATCGCGTTATAAAAAAGTATAGAATGTTTATATCTCTTTATTGTTTTCGTATCTTTATTCAAACGCGCCTTGAAAATGCGTCAATGTGGTGACCCCCTCTTGTACACAAGACAGCCGATAGATAAACGACAATCAGGAACAAATTTCATTCCCACAACAATTAATTCTTTCCAAAGTCTATCCAGTTTGAACACACTTGAAATCAGCAGATTGTAAACAATTTGACAATCTAACAGATTAATTATCGAAATTTATATTGCAACTTGTAACTCCTTTAAAAACACGCGAGTTGTTTTTCAAGCAACGTTTATCATCTCTATATGGCCATTTCGTTGTGGGGTCCCAAGACCCTGGAAAATAGCATAGGATATAAAGCTTAAGACAAAATAAAATCAGCTCTAGATTCATGTAATATTAGACAAATGAGTTCTTGACTCTATTAACTCAGTTAATACCCTCCCTACCCCTGTTGAGAGACAACTGTGGGGGGTAGGGTAATAACAGATAATAATCAAGAAAAGCTGACATACTTTCTCACTTTCAAAGTTTTCAAAAAATACCTGGTTCTCCCACTTTCTCCTTTTCCATTTGCATGTTATTTCTTCTCGTTTGCCATGCTGATTTCTTTGGTTCGATAAACTGGAAGAGCACAGCGTTCATTGTGAGATGCAAAGCGATTTTCGTTCAGTTTACAGTCGCTGGCTTTCCATACACAAGTTGTACCCTTGTAATTTTTGTCAAATACTCTGGAGTAGTAATTATAAATGTTTCCTCTTCAAAACATGAATTTCACCTCGACGAAGGTCATTGCTATAAATTCAATGACAGCTTTCGCGTGACGCCAAGAAGCCTGATATAAAAGCTGGCCACAAAACTACAATACATCCTCTGAAAGAACATTACTCTTCCCATATATCAATTCACTACATCGGCTTTTCACCAGCAAATAGATTTCGTTGATCTTCTCTTCTAATGGCTTCTAAATGTAAGGAGAAATCTATTATAAAGTTGTTGTTTTGTGTTAATATATCATTTCACGCTTCCGTTTCAGACTTTTCAATAATTCATTAGCCTTTCAGAGAAGAAAAAGATAATATTTTTAAAGCGGTCTGGTACCGGTAGAACTTTGCTTAACAGACCTTTGAGGCTGACCAGACCATTTCGGATTTGTTATATCGCCTTGCCTTTCGGTCACTTTTGGCTCCAACTTTCTTAAACTTTGGCTTGTTGAAGTTGTGCCTGCTAGAATTACTAAGCCACAATTTGTAAGGGGCTTTATAATAATCCGAGGTTATCCTGGGAAAAAAAATTTAACTTTTTAAAACTGATACTTTAGCAAACTTGTAACATTTGTTACAACAGCATTCGGCACATTGTTGAGTTTAGTATAAAAAAAGTTCAGTTCAGTATAAAAAAAATTTAAAAAGGGAAAAATTTGAGAAAAAATAGAAGTATTTACTTGTATCGAGAATACCATACCACAGATCAGTTTATTTTAAGCATTATTTTCGGGGTGCAATATATGCACCATTGCGTCGTTTTATTGTGTGAGGTTTACATTCCAACCTCTACTAACGGCCACCTCTTTACAACGGCGACTTTTTCTCCATCTGTCTCGGCGGATAGTGGGAAAGGGTAGGCGAGTTTTCCTCGTTGACGTCACAGGTTTGACCTAGCTGAGAACTTTTGGGGACTAGACGGAGAAACGCCCACGCTGGATTGAGAGGAAAGGTTCGACCCTCGATAATCCCAACAACTTTGAGAATATGTCCTCTGTAGGGAGAGGGTCTCAATGGGGTTAACCGATAGGCGTAAAACGGCCAAAAATTTAGCCGATAGCCGTAAAAATTAAAAAAATTTAACCGTTAGCCGTAAATAGCGTAAAAAAGAGTTAACCGTAAAAGAAAGTGTTCCCTAGATTTGCTTCTTTTAAGGAAGGTACTAAACTCACTTATGGTTGCGTTTTTTATTTCCCGGCTAGTGTGACGTTAGGCGAAGCGCCTTTTAGGTGTTAACCAAGACCTAGGCTCCATTTCCGGCGCTTTCTTGGGGAACTAATTTTTTCCATAGCGAAAGTGTGGCTTCTTCCTGGGGATTAATATTTGCAATTTTCAGGGGGCTGTGCCCTCAAAACACTAGTGAAACAACACCCAGAGATGTCACTGTTTGTAAAACACGTTGCCGATAAACAACATTTCCCTGTTTTTCTCGGACGCTTCGGTAGACATCGCCATGCCTAGTCCCTGTTCGGCGTCTTCCCTCGCAATCTCGGTCAAAGCATTTCAGTGGCGAACTCGCTCGGACCACATGACCCGAAAGGCATCAGCCGCGCGGAATAATGCGGCCTACGGACAAGGCAACTGCAAGACAGTCGGTTCCGTACAGTCCTTCGCTATCATTAAAAACACTGGACACGGGAATTTTGTTATTGGCCGTTTTCACACTAGACTTAGAAATGGATCATCCGTCTGAGAATAGCCCGTGTACAGTCGCGCCCTCCCCACAGACACCCCTTCTCCGATTTTTTTCTGAGGGGAGGGGGCAGCTGTACACAGGCTATCCGGAACGGATAATCCTGTCTTCAAAAGTCAGGCGGATTGTTTATTCAAAATTAAAACTATTCCATTGCCAAATTAAGACGTATCACCTATCTGACGCGAATCATCAAACGGATAACCCGTCTCACACGAATAATCCTTCTCTAGTGTGAAAACGGCCATTTCTGTTATAATGAATGTCGCGCCCCGGCCTTGAGTTGGGCGTTCGCGTGCCTGCTTTTGCTTTTTCACAAAGATTATTTTTAAATTGACTATTGACATTTCTATGTGTCAAATAATATCAGAAGTGCAATACTTTATAAAAAGTATGATCTATCAAATGTTAAAATTTTTCAAAAGAATAGCTTATTTCATCCCGAGATGATCCGACCGAAGACCTTTATTTTGATTTAAAGATACAAAAAATACAGGTTAATTAATATTTAACTTTTTGAAACAAAAGAAGTTAATTTTTAACTTTTTCGTTAACCGTAACTGAAAAAAATTAACCGATAGCCGTAAAAGAGCCAAAATTTTGGCCGATAACCGTAAAAGCCACCACCCCATTGAGACCCTCTAGGGAGGATTAAGTTAATGAAGGAATTAGCGTGCAGTGGGTATACAATTACATTGCCTCTTGTTTAAACCTCTCCACAACTGCCACCTCTCCCAACGGCCACCGCCAGTTTTTTCAGCGACTGACGAAAAAGTCAAGAATATTCACGAAATTTGAACTGTATCAGGGCGCGTTGATGATTTACGTGGCAATCGCATTTTGATTCTGCTCCATTTGTACACACAGCTGCAGTAAGCATTAATTGTCCGGCTACGATACTTATAGCGTTGCGAACCTTGCACGTTTTTTCATGTTGACATTTTGGCTCAAAACATTATTTAATTTTTTTGTGTGTCTTTATTTTATCTCGGTATATTATTTACGTTGGATACCCAGATGGATAGCTCGCTCGCAGGAAAATGTTAACCCTAATGATAGCACTTTCTTCTCTCCCCAAACTTCCACTGCTTTCAAAATCAAAAACAGTGACTGCGCCAGAAATGTCGAGCACTTGCTCCCCGAAAAATTATATACCCACAGCACGCTAACTCCTTCCATTAACTTAATCCTCCCTACAGAGGACATATTCTCAAAGTTGTTGGGATTATTGAGGGTCGAACCTTTCCTCTCAATCCAGCGTGGACGTTTCTCCGTCTGGTCCCCAAAAGTTCTCAGCTCGGTCAAACCTGTGACGTCAACGAGGAAAACTCGCCTACCCTTTCCCACTCTTCGCGCAGACGATAACAGTCAGTCATTAGACACTGACCAAAGTTGACACATGCACGACCAAATAAGTTGATACCAAAGACTATCATTCTGCAAATGAATAAAATTTACCTTGGAGCGTAATGTAGAAGTGATATCAACGACATAATATTGTAGGCTGTTCCAGGCCCCAAGAAAGTGGGGAGAACGGATCGAGGAAAAAAAGGGCGAAAAGCCGCTTGAGGGCCAAGGAGAAAGCGTGCGCTTTTTTTCGCTGGTCGCTCGCTTTTTCGCTCGTACACACTGACCAAGAGCATGGCACAGACCATAATGTAATATTGTTGCAGTGAATACAGTATATGGCACTAATCAGTCTACTTGCGGATTCCGCACCTATCACGCACAATTTTTTTTTAAAGATCACCACCCCTCCGCTAAGCCAATATTTTACCCTTAGTGAGAAGTAAGTGTTAATGTGAACTTAGGGGAAGGGTAGGTGGGCAGTTTCCCAGAAACGTATAATGATCCAAAATCAGAACTTATGTGTTATTGATCGAGTCCAACCGCATGTCTTTAAATTGTCCGGCCGAAAAGGTCACTTAGCCAGTAAAATGTTCTTTCGAGAAAGAGGCGGAATTATTTGCAGCTCTGTGCAAAACATATGCGTGCCAACAAACAGATCCTCACGAATCAAAAATGGTGCAACCCGCGACCAGGCTCCCAGTGGAGTAAAGAGGCCAACCGAGCGGGAGACTGAGGAGGAAACGGGACCTCGCCCTGTCCTCTCCCCATTCCCCCGCTCGCTGTCGTTGTTATTGTTGTTTTTACGCTATTCACTTTTTCCCCCACCAAGAAGCCTGCTTCCTGGCTAATAATGAAAGGGTGATTTTAAGTGTGGAGGAAATATTGTGGTGAGACCACCCAAAAGGAACTTTCACATGGTGGTATTTATTTATTATGAAGAAAGACTAAAAGGAGCTTTGATAGGAGGATAATGGTCTTAATGGATAATGCTCTCATGATCCCTTCATAAAGTTTGAGTCTGTGGACGGAATTCTATGGTGTGAACTGTAAAATGAAAGCTCTTCAGCAGTACTTTCACATTGATGGTACTATTTATTACTAACTTTTGAGTAAACTTTTTGTATGAAATCCGGTGGTGTTACCATTCAAATGAAACCTCGATCTCTTCAGCAGTACTTTAACATGGCACTGTTTATTTAGTATGTAGTTCTAACTTTTGAGTCTGTGGATGAAATCCTATGGTGTGACCATTCACATGAAACCTCTTAAGTGGTACTTTCACATGGTGCTATTTATTTAGGATATAGTTCTAACTTTTGGTACTATTTGTTTTCAGACTTTCATAAAACAAAATTGGAAGCTTTTATCCAGAGGTTTGATTTGCTTTCTCTTGGGAGTCAAAGTTTTAAAGTAAGCTTTTTTGATACCCTTTGATCCATTGTTGAGCTGGGAAAGTATCATTAAACAGCGGAGATGAAAGATTTCGCAGCAGTCTATACGATCCTTGTATTGGTATATAACCCATCATTTTCATGACATCTCGGCAATATCGTTCAATGATGTTCATGTCTAAAGGATCTGCTTTAAGTCGCCATTTGTTCAGAACTTCTAGCGAGTTTCTTATAACAGACGTGGGGTTCCTTGCTTGTTGTTGAAGATCGTTAAAATTAGGCTGTGTTGTGTTGACTACCCACTGTTTAATGCTTTCAAGTACTTCAAGACCGGCAAACTCGAACAAGTAATCTAAAAGCTGCAAAGGTTGAACTGCCAGGTCTTCGTATCTAACCAGTACATAGCGACGTCGAAGAGACAGGTCCAGAGATTTCGCCAGTTGAAGGTTGTTTTCTGTTACTTCGCAGTGAAAATAAACAAATTGTCGCAGTGACGGCTTGGATTTGTGATCCACCTCTCTAAAGAAGGCCACTTTCCTGGCCGACATCACAACTGGCCTTATGTCTCGAATTAAGTGAATTACTTTACATTCGATTCTCGCCAGTTCACACACACCAAATAGCTTCTCAACTGAATTACCGGGAATACGGTCAAAAAGCAGCTTGTATACGATTGTGTTGTACTGTGATTTGCATGAATGTTCAAGGGTAGCTTCATCTAGAGGAAAACAAAAATTAAAATGCCATCTGGGATCCGAAAGTTCATATTTACAGAAAGGAGGAGAACTCAATGCCCGGCTGTAGTGCCGATAGAAGTGACCAAAATGGCGCGCGGCATTTTCAGCGCTGAAATCGCACTGGAAAATGCGGTAAAGAAAATTCAATGCGTACGTCTCGTAATTTTGGTCTTTCTGTTTAGGAATCAACCCGTGAAGAGGCTCGAAGACGTAGAAAACGCGCGGATGGTGGTTAAAAATATCCGCCAGGAATGTCGAACCAGATCTGCCATGAGCTACTATGAGCAAAACTTGACGTTTACTTGAGGTTTGTAATTGTGGATTTGCCGAGGAGGTATCCTTTGTTGTGTTCGCAGGAGTCCATGTTACCATCTGCTTATCGGTTACAAATGCGTCACCTAACGCAGGAAATGAGTTTTGTATTTTAAAAATGTCTTGAGGATATCTTTCCAAGAGAGCAAACAGAAATCCGACAGAAAGAAAAGCGGCTGTTATCAATACACTGAAGAGATGCCTTTTAGTTCGACTTCCAACCATCTTGCCTCACTCAGCGTGTACGCCATAGGTCGAGGAGATCCTAAAAATAAAATTTAAAAAAATAATGATTATCGTAAATATACAGCTAAGAATTCGACTATAGAATACATGTAAAAGATTTGCATTTCAATGTAACATGTTCTCCTAGGGACTGAAAATATTACAGCATTTCTCCAGCATACAGTGTCAAAAAGATTTAGTCAACAAAGTTTCTTAACCAATTGAAACTGTAGTTTGAACTTTCAATTTTTTGAAAGCAAATATAAACCAATTTTAACTAGATCCAAAAAAGGACTTGGTAAATGTATACAGATCCTATTTCCAAGAAAAGATCGTAGGATAAATACTAAATTTTATGCCGTTAAAACTTAACTATTATTAACTCTATTTACGGTCGAAATTTCCTTTTAGTTTTGGCCTCAGTGTTTTTGCACCTGGTTTAAGCTAGATACCGTTAACACATCCAAACTTAGCAGTAAAATAATAGCAGCGTTAATTACTTTCAAAACTCTGCTTGAAGAAAAACAGATTCTCTTGAATTCGAGTCCAAAGAATACGCGCTTTATTCAGCAAGAAATACTGATACAATTCTGAAAGAAATCACGAAACGATCTTCTCATGCTGAGCATCTGAAACCAAAATATACTCACAAATCATGCAGCTGTTTGGAAACAATGAATCACCCTAAAGCGACTTAGAGACGAGGCCGGGTGGATTTTTAATGTTTTAAAATGAAATTGAGAGCGAGAAATAGCTTGAGTATAGAAAGAAAGTCGCGTGAAAACGTCTATATGCCACATGAGAATCATAATAGGAAAAAATTAAAAACTCGTTCAGTCGTAAAGATGTCTTGTAATTAGGCCTCAAGGCATAAAAAAATAACAAATAGGCCGATCTAAATTTCCTTCACTTCTTTAAAATTTTTAAACGGAATGACGTGTAACCGTAGCAACGGAGTTTGAACAAGTCATCAAAAAAGAAAAAAATTAAACATTGGAAACAATGCTATTCATCGCGTGCAGTTAAGAACGAGACTTTAACAGTTGCAGAACTTTTTAAGAAAAAGCTTTAAATTTTAGTTGAAAAAATTTTTTTAGCATCTCTGAGTACAATAGAAATGAGTTGAAAAATGAAATTTGGAAATCCTTTCTTTCTTATAGTGGCATATCATATTTACCAGTGAATTTAATCACCAGGCACGTTTATGCCAAAAATCCTGGTCAATTCGGATAAGCGCTTTTCTCGGATTGCAATGGATGTATTAAATAAGGTGGCATCACTTGCCATAGAATTTTAGCTTCGTTTCCTTCTTAATTAAAACTTCAAAGTAGTAGATGGCCGACAAAAAAAAGCGCATTTAACTGACTTGAAGAGAGCTTTAAGGTTCAATTTTGCGTTTAAGTATTAAACACAAACAAAATAGATTTGAATACTCACAATCTTTTTTCTTGACCATTCAAAAACAAAACCAACATTACTGGCTGTTTGTTGAGGTAATTTTGATGAAGAAGCTAACGTTCGTCGCGTAATGCCCGCTTCTTTGCGAAATTGTGCTCACACTAAATTTGACTTTCAATGACTCATTCTATTTCATTTTGTTCTATCCAAGTAGCATCTGATTGGCTTGTGCTACGTATTAAAATAATTAAAGCCTCTTTAGGGAGCCTGGTTTATAACAAAATCACAAAAAAGAGATCGACTAATTGCCTTGTTCCCTGCTACGAAAAATGGTTTCATGTGGCTGAGTGGCCATGTCATTCCCATCCTTGGAGATCCAGGAGCGGACAGTCGAGTCGAGAAAAACGGCAGCGAAAGTTTTTAAGAGCGGGCGAGAGAGCCCTGGATGCTACTCTTAACGAAGCAGTTCCACGACTCATTTGAATGCTTGTCTATATTAGAGACCAGCATCTATCGCACTGCTTTCGTGATCTTTTTATACGATGGAGTTACCTACAAACTCTTTCTTTCGTCCTTTTACGCTTGCCTCTCCGAAGGAGTAAGTTTTGGACTTCGCCAATAGGCAGCGAGCGCAATATGTAGGTAGCGAACTCGAACGTAGCGAATTTCAGACAAGTAGCGAAACCGGTGTAAAGCAATGCGATTACGAAACGCGAGTGACTGGTGACGAACCGCGAGGGACCAAGGGAAGGAGAAAGAAGAAAGGTGATTTCCTTCCCATCTTCCCTTTGCGCGCAAATTTATATCGAGAGAGAGACGTCTGGGAACTAGGCAGGCTCCTGACTGTGCCTTAAAAAAGGAGGGAATAGTTGCAAAGGCGGCATAACCTCATTTTACTCACCGTTCCACATAACTCCACCGAGTTGAAAAAACTCGCCATCAGCGTGCTTGTCACTGAACAGCCTGTCTTTTCTCATTATATAAAGACCACAAACTGATCCTGGCATCTTTACCACCAGCGGCAAGCAGTTGTCCATACTCTGGCAAGTCGTCCGAAAAATCCACTGCATTGACAGTGTCTGTATGGTAATCGAGATAGGCCAGAGGGGTGAGCTTTTTCCAGTTGTAAATCCTTAACCTGTCCGGGAAGAACAACACGCTCTAAAAGGGTATTCTCGGGATCCAGGATTTCGGCGAAATGTAGTGCGGGATTCGGAAAAACGCACAATTTCTTGACGGGATACGGGATTTGATAGCCTGCGTGCAGACGATAACTAAACTCTGATTAGTACCGTCTGCGAAGCAGCGCAGAGATCCTTGTTCTGAACCCCCAACGGACTCAACCAATTACCGGAAGTGCGTTTCGAATTTCCCTTCAACCTGATTGGCGATCACGACAAACAAAACAAAGGCCTTTTTTAACTGGCCAATCGTGGCGCGTACTCAAATCTGGGTACACAGCTGGAAGTCCAGAACAAGGATTTCGGCGCTGTTTCGCAGACGGAGTTAACCAGAGTTTAATTTCGTCTGCGCGCAGGCTAGGGATTTGACCGATACCCAGGATTCGGGATTTGCCTTAAACGTGATTCTAAATCTTTCTTAAACGCTTCCCTTCCTTAGCCTGCATGTAAAGTCTCCATTTGAGAATCACGAGAGGCGACCACGCGTGACCTACGACTTGCGCGATTTCAAACAGAGAGCTTTCTCGCACGCTATCTTATCTATCTCTCCTTCCTCTTCCAGCCATTTGTGGAGCGGGGTGGGTGGCGCTAAAAAAGACTATTACAGATCGTTTCGCTACAAAGTCGTGGACTCGCTAAGAGTTGTCGTCTTGCGGCGAATCGACTTCAAGATGCAGCGAGACGAATTTACTTGTAGCGAAACGACTTAATAGCAAGGCGACCGGAGAACCGAGCGTGCGACACGTCTTACCTGCTGTCCCATCCTCCAGTGGCCATGATCTTGCCGTCTTTTCGAATTTTAACAGAAGAAATTCCCTGGTTCTTTAATTCAATCTGTTTGTCTACTGATATTGCGCACTAAAGTCAGAGCATAAGAGGTTGTTAGTAATTGCTAAATTTCTCAATGGAAAGTTCTTTAGGTCTGAAAATAATTCAGTTGCATTCTAGACAAATCACACCCCATGTAAGGTAAACTGGATTCCGAAATCCGAAAAATTTTTGCTTGCAGAATCCGGAAAATTTTGGCCTGTGGATGTTGGAATCCTGGACTTTGGAATCCGGAATCCCGCTAGTGATTGGAATCCAAGTTCCACTGACAAAGAATCCAGGAGGGTGCTCGTATAAAACTTTGTTGAATGCCCCACCCACCTCCTGGAATTTAATACACTCACCTGGGAAGATATCAATGATACACATATTTTGTTGTCTGCTGAGCCTGAGACTATACGAAGATTTTTTACATCTACATCCATACAGAGAACTAAAAAGAAAGAAAGAAAAAACTGTTCCAGAAATGGTAGCCTCCAGGCCCCAGTTGTTCAAACTTCTATACAGAGGCAAGTATTAGGGAAAGAGATAGCATCGTCCAGTGGATATCGCTATCCACCTTTTGAACAACTGGGGTCTAGACATATAGTGGGTGGGGGGGGGGGGGGGGGTTAGGGAGTCCAAGCCTCCTGTCTTCTGTACCTTACATCTTCGGCTCCACCCCTTTTCTTAGCTTCCTCCCTTTAGCCTTTTTTCAATAATGAAATGTTTAGGAATAATTTCCCCCCTGTTTCTTTTGCATCCTGCCCTTTTAGATTTCCTATCTCCCTCTCTCCCTCCTATACCCCTTCCACCCCCCAATTCTCCTGGGCTCCCACTCCCCTGATCTCCCCACCTAAGGTAGCAAGGCCCCTTTTTTGAATAAAGAGGGTGCCTTATTTGATTGAAGGCCAGAATTCAGGATTGAAAGTGTGCATGAGCTACAGGATGCTGGGTTATGTGTCTGCCATTTTGTCCTTTTTTTCAACATGCAGGCTGCTCAGGTAGTGATCATGATTTTGTCACAAATGGTTATGGTGAGTCCTGGAACTCATCTTGTGAACAAATCATGAGTCCCAGTCCAGAACCATTGAGTCCCAGTTCCAAAATAATACCGGTAAGTCCTAAATTGAAATGCTTGGGCCTTTATTAAAGATATTCTTTTGAAAAGCACAACAAAGACTATTAGAAAAATGCAATCACATGAACTGGATATTCTACAAAAACATCTTCAGATAGATCGACCGATCTTTGCGTCCTACAGGACCCGTGCCATGAACTTTTGTGTATCTTCGGGATTTTTATGCGTCAGGGACACAGGGTGCAGGGGGAACAAAATCACTACTCAGGACTCAAATGGGCATTGCCACAGACAGCCCAATAAGAAGGTGGTGCCCTGGGGTACCATTACTTAATATAGGACCCCCAGATAACAGGTTTTCATATATGGACGTCCTACCCACTAAACAACCAATTCATTATTACCTGATTCAGAATGGACTGTAATGTTGCTCAATTTTTTTTCCTCCATTACATCCCACAGTAGCATCTGACCATTTTCATATCCTGCAGCCAACAGAGGCTTCTGTGTTTTTGGATTGTTAAATAGCGACAAACACATGCACATTCCTTCAAAAGAAAGACAATAAAACTGAAAACAACTTTTAAAAAAATGTGACATGAACCTAGTTTAGTGGCCTTAGCTCATTGGGCACTTTAATCAGAATTTTTCTCTCTGGATGGTTCCTTTGCGGTCCCACGCAATTGATACACCTTTCTTGATGTACAGCTCCAAAAAAAATGCATACCCAAACCATGGATCTCCAGAAATTTCAAGAAGGAGTGGGGTCTTAAAGCTTCAAAAAAATTAAGGAAAGTTTGAAGCTAAACTGGAATTTCTAAAGAGGTAGGGCAGCATGACCCAAAAGATCCTCAGTGGGAGGAGAATGGATACATTATTCTGGAACAAGATACTGATATTGTCTTACTTACCCAATGACTTTTTCTCCTCAGACTTGAAAGTGAAGAGGGTTTTCTTAGATTCTAAATCAAGAATGTTTATCTAAAAATTCATTTAAAAAACACACAGAAGTGTTACTCAAAATACAATAATATTTGCTACAGAATAAAAAAAAATGTAAATCCTCCCTCCAGCCCCACCTCTCGAAAAAGCCTGCGCCCCCTTCCGGAGGAAGAAAATTTTTAAGCCCCCCTCCCTCTTTTAAGCCACCCCCACCTTTCCCTCTTATTCTTAAATGATAGACTATATTTCACTATAACACATCTTCATGTGGACTGATCTGGTATGGTGTATTCACATGCTGGAAGACTGGATTTGTTTTTGAACTTCGGATTCATGAACTCCAACTTCACGTGCCCGGGCTTTTGCACTTTTGCACATTCTAGTTCTTTATGGACAGCTACCATAATCTTCACTAAATTAAATGAGCCCTCCTCTCTCTTAAATAAGCCCTGTGTCTCTAAGCCACCCCTTGGGCTAAAAATAGAGGATTTCAACATCTTCCACTCAAAAATTGTAGTGAGTAACAGGGACAAACACATTTTATTTACCTGCTGTTGTAGCTAATTGTATAGGAAACAATCAATTAATTTTGAACTTAATCATTATAAATTTTCATCACTACTCTGGCAGAGACAAAATTTTGAGCTTTTGCCACTGCTTAAGTCTTGTTGTTGATGTTGTTTTTTGTTTAAAAAAATCAGAATTTTCTCTCAGCCAGTGTACATGAAGCAATTCATTCCATTCTTACCTGGGGAGCAGAGGATTCTCTCTTACATGGCTTTTAGTGTTAACAAAGTCATTTGCATGGCTTGTCAGTCACGCAGTTGGTTTGTTTTATATGCCCCTTCATAAACAAACCAACTATGTACGTGACAGAAGAGCCACGCTCACAGGGTATTCAATTCTTTATTTTACACCATATAGGGCACTTGCACAAGTTATATAACGACAAATAGAAGAAAAAATGGAATAATAAGTAATCATCAGGCTAAAAAGAGGTAATGTACATTAATGTGTGCAGTGACCAAAGTAGCAAGGGCCTTCTAGTTGGACACTGCCACATTCAGATAAATGGCAGAAAAGAAGAAAAAAAAAACTTGAATTATATCAGTGATGGAGCCAACAGAGTAGAGGTACATGTAATATCAAGTTTGATTAATCAAAAACTAGTATTTCCATTTGTTCTTAAACTTTTAATATTATATGGTAGATATTTGAGAAAAAGTGGCACAGTTTCCTACATTGTACCTTACCTCAGATTGTTCAGATGATGGCAAAACAATCCAGTTTGAGTCATTTCCTGAAAAGAGCATTATTTTAAACTACCACGTCAATATTAATCAAGACAAGATGTAAAGATCAGCCACAACAAAGAATTTTCATAGCAAAAACTGAGAAATACTCCACAAAATGAAGAGTAGGGGAGTTTTCTTTAACACTGTACAAAATATAGAGGTGGATCTAGGGGGAGTGTCTTATGTGGGATGCTCCTTCTCGATACATGTACACCAGTCTCCAGATGAACTCCCCATTCCTGTTATTAGAAAGAGGATGTCAATGGGTTAACAGAGCTCGAAAAAAAAAAAACTTGAATTGGAACTTGAAATTGGAACCAAGTGGTGTCTAAAATACAGGGTTGTTCAAGAGGGATTCCCTTATGTGGACTCTCCTTCTTAAATGGAGTCTCCAAATGAATTCCTCTCTTATTAGAATTAGAGGATGTTTATGGGTTAACAAGGATTAAAAAAAAATTGGATCAGGACATGAAATGGAGCCAAACAGTGTCCAAAATACAGGGTTTGTTCTGAGGGGGATCCCTTATGTGGACTCCCCTTCGTACACCAGTTCAGTCAATATGAACTTCATCTGTTTTTAGAATTAAAGGATGTCAATGGATTAACAGGGCTTGAAAAAAATGTGAATTGGAACTTGAAATGGAACCACATGGTGTCTAAAATACAGGGGTTGTTCTTGGGGGATTTCCTAAGGTACTTGTGTATTCCCTTTGTTACACCTTCTCCTTTCCCCTTATTAGAGGATGACAATATAATGATAGGCCAACAGAGATTGAAAAAAACTTTGATTCCAACTTGAAATCCTCTGGATAAGAAGCCCTTACAATTTTGCTTTCCTACAGTCACAGCTTGCTTGTACTCATATTAATTGCAGAATTAAAAGACTAGAACTTGTCTAGATTGAATGAATCAGCTATGGCCTGAAAGAAGGTTTGCACCTCAACATACCTCTTGGTGAAATACAAAACTGGCAAAAACCAAGAAAAGGAACTGAAAGACTGTTCACCACTTCAGATCTTCCTTCACAACAGTTCCACGATTTAAGATACCCATCTCGTCCATGACTATGAGAAACATGATTGAGGCATCATCATCTGACAATGACAATTAACTTTCATGCCAAACTCTGTTTCATTTGGATATTTTTAACAGTTAAGGAAGGGATGGTGGACTCACAAAAAGGAAATGAGTGTTTTTTGGTGGATTCAGAAGGCTTGACCTTTGTAATGGTAACCATTTGAACAATAATTGAAAGGGTATATATTATCAAGTCAAACAATCAGAGCTCTTTACTAAATTCTAGGCAGTTTTACAAAACCAGTATGGAATTGTTTGAGCCAAAATGCAGATGTCTTGCTCATAAAATATCCCAGCAGTGGGAAGCAATGAAAAGTGACTGTATTAATTTTATCGGACAAGGAAATGCAAAATTACCAATTTTCTTACTTTTTTGATCCCTCCTACTAACCTGACAACTTTTCCACCAGGAAGAAAATCTGCAGCAAGGATTCCATTCCCATTATGGCCATCCAGAATAAGTACTGTTCTTTTTGTTTTAAGACTCCATAGGTTAATAATACCTTTAGCAGACCTTGCAATGAAGTTACAAATATTTTTAATACCGAGCGACTTTAAGGTAAAACCATGAACAACAATATATAAGGAGCTATCCATTAATAATTATTATAGCCGTAGGGTGCAAGAACATCGTATCATCCATGATGACCCCATTGAGTTTAGAAAGGTCGGTTCCAGCTATTTAGTTACCTCCTCAGGCTGGAGAAATGAGGCACAAGCATCCCAAGGTGGAGTTGGACTTCTGCTAAGTCAGAAAGCAAGAAAAGCTCTGCTGAAAACCAAGCGAATCAGCAAAAGAATCATGACGGCTGAATTTGATGGCAATCCTAAGACTACTGTGATTGTTGTTTACGCACCTACTAACTGTGCGGATGAAGTTGAAGTCGAGGAATTTTATAATGACCTGAGAGATACCCTGCAGGATGTCCCAGCACATAATTTTCTTGCTTGTATTGGAGATTTCAATGCAAGACTAGGGCCGGATGAAGTTCCATTCACATATCATGATGTAACTAACAGAAATGGAAAGTACCTCGTAGAATTATTATCTGAGTACAGTCTAATAGCAGCTAACACTCAGTTTAAGAAACGACCAGGAAAATTGTGGACCTTCATAGGTAGCACAGGATCGTTGCGGCAACTCAATTACATATTAGTGCGCCGTAACTGGAGGAACAGCGTCCAGAATGCTGCCGTGAAGCTTACAACACCTTCAGCACAGTGGGTTCTGACCATCGGGTAGTTTGTGCTAAAATCAAGCTTAGTCTTGGAATATCTAAAGCAGCCAAGAAGATGAAATATGACTGGAAGCAGTTTTCCACTGACCCAGACCTTCAGTGGAAATACACAGTCGCTGTCAAGAATAGATACCACGTATTGAGTGATCAAGGTAATGGGGTTAAGTATGAAAAGTTTGTTAAAGCCAACAGACAAGCTATGGAAGAATGCCTGCCTAAGAAAACAAAAGCTAGGAAATCCCTCCGATCATCAAACGCACAAGTGGTATCAGCCCGCCAGGAAGCACAGGCGGCGCAGAGTCTGTACGAATGCACCAACACCGTGGAAGATAAAGAAGCTTGGTCTCAAGCCCTGAGTAATCTGTATAAAGTTTATGATCAAGTGAGGGAAGCGGAATTAGAGGCACAAATACGAACCATCGAAGCCTCTCATGATGCCCAGAAATATGGTGAGGCATGGAAGGCAGTTAATGAGATTACTGGAAGGAAAAGAGCTAAAGAAGGTCAAGTAGAGGGATCAAGCCGTGAGGAACGAGTGATCACATGGTTCACCCACTTTAACAAACTCCTGGGTGATCCCCCAGAGGTAGAAGATCTGGACGAAGAAATACCAAACATCTTTGAGGACCTTGATATCAATGACGGCCTGTTCACTATAGAAGAGCTCAAGAAAGTGAAATCTTCATTAAAAATCGGGAAAGCAGCTGGCCCGGATGCAATACCACCTGAAGTATTCAAGTTATGTGACTTTGACAACATATGTCTAGACTTCTGCAATCAAGCTCTGTTAAAAAATGACAAACCTGATCTGTGGTCCTATATGAATATCATCCCTGTACCTAAATCTGGGGACTTGTCAAAGACCGATAATTACAGGGGAATCAGCCTGATTTGCATCATAGCCAAGATGTATAATTGCCTGATTTTAAACCGAATCAGGAGTGTAATTGACATCCGACTCAGAGTGAACCAGAACGGTTTCCGGCCCAAAAGATCTACAGTGGCCCAAATATTAATACTCAGAAGAATAATCGAGGGAGTTAAAGCAAGTAACTTCGAAGCCGTCATGACTTTTATGGACTTCAAGAAGGCATTCGACTCAATTCATCGGGGTAAAATGATGGATATTCTTAAAGCCTATGGGATTCCACCTAAACTATTGCAAGCTATTGAGATGATGTATACGAATACAAAGGCCAAAGTGTTTTCTCCAGATGGAGAAACAGAGATGTTCGACATCACAACCGGTGTACTGCAGGGCGACACATTAGCTCCTTTCCTGTTTATAATCGTGCTTGACTATGCTATGAGAAAAGCTATGGCTGGGAAAGAAGAAGAGTTGGGATTTACCATCACCCCTCGAAGATCAAGAAGACACCCCAAAGTAGTTCTTGCTGACTTAGACTTCGCAGACGACATAGCACTACTGTCAGATGAAATAGCTCAAGCTCAGGAATTACTGCTAACAGTTGAAAAAGAGTGCAAGAAAGTTGGCCTTGTACTGAATGCTAAGAA
Source organism: Porites lutea (assembly GCF_958299795.1). Lineage (NCBI taxonomy): Eukaryota > Metazoa > Cnidaria > Anthozoa > Scleractinia > Poritidae > Porites > Porites lutea. The sequence goes on from NC_133211.1 coordinate 4,985,168, forward strand.
AACAAAATCAGTTGCTTATAACATTGATGATCCAACACCATTACATACATTTGATGGCACTTATCTGGAATGGAAGGATGACTTCAAATATTTAGGGTCATGGGTTGATAACTCAGAAAAAGACATCAGCATAAGGAAAGCGCAGGCTTGGAGAGCTTTGAATGGTATGACGAAAATATGGAAGTCCAATATGAGTAAAGATTTGAAAATCAGATTCTTCATAGCCACCATTGAATCAATCTTACTTTATGGATGCGAGAGCTGAGCTCTGTCAAAAGCACAAGAAAAGTCGTTGGATGGAACATACACTAGGATGCTGCGAAAAGCTTTAAACATCCACAGGAGCAGCCACATACCAAACCAACAACTGTACAGAGATCCACCAGCAGTCAGCAACAACATCGCCTCTCATAGGCTACAACTTGCGGGACACTGTTATCGCCATCCAGAGCTAAGTACCCAGAAATTAGTCCTTTGGGAGCCCAAACATGGCCATCGCAGGAGAGGAAGACCGAATACTACCTATATTGACACTCTTAAGAGGGATACTGGGATATTCGAAGCAAGTGAGATTGCTGCACTGATGGCTGATAAGAGGCTGTGGAAAGATCTAGTGGTTGCCCGCCTTCGGGCGACTAAGTGAGTGAGTGAGTGCCGTAGGGGGGGGGGGGGGGAACCTGTTGAATTCAGTATCACATGACAGCAAATTTTGACCATTGAGAATACTCATCCACATCAAGAGACCAGTTTAGTTTTCTCCATCCTTCTTTTTTTCACAATATCAACCCACCGGGTGTTCCAAACAACACCAAGGAAAAGCCTTTGCAGATTTACCACTGTTTCCCGAATAAATGGAAGGAGGGGTGGCAGAACACAAGAGGAAAAACCGAAGGTTCCACTTTCTTTGTAGAAATTGAGGTTAAAATACCTACCCAGAAAGTAAAAGCCCTTCCTCTCTTGTAGACTTTGGAGCAAACCTGAGAACATTGATAGCTGCTCCGGTACCCCGAAAGACATACATTGGATCCGGTGGGCTTCTATTAGCCATAATTTCAAGACATCTGTCATTAGAAAGCTCTTCAATGCTCTGGAAACCAATTTTTGATCCAGGCGTTCAAATGAGCAATGAGGAGGACTGGAGACTACTACAACGTAACTCCGCTGGATATTGAGGGCGCAAGCAAAATGGCAGCAGGTTCGGCAAGGTGGTGGTGACTTGCAATTTTTGTCTATTTTATCTCGATTCTGAGGAGTAATCTCGTTTCAATCCGTAGTCTTTAATTTTTAGGTCTGAAATGATGTTTGAGAGTTGCATTTTGTGAGTTTTGTTCGTGTAACTAATCGCGTGCCGCGTCGGTTTGCGTCACGCGCAGAAAATGCCACGCGCTGCTTTCGATTTTGCTTTGCGTATGCAAGCAAATTTCAATTTCGTGTTTTGCGTTAGTTAACGATTTTCTCTGAGGATCCATCAGTTAGTCAATGCATTAGCCGAAGCATTCAAGTATTGAGAATCGAAACCTGTTCGACCTAAACATCGAAAGCTTTCCTTGACATAATAATGGCAAATGAAACACCACCTGGTCAAACTTTTTCCTCGAACGAGGCAGCGTTACCAGTCGAAAAAAGGGCGCCCTTAAAGAGGAAGTCCGACGAAATCTTGGGGAATGATCAAAAGAGACGGCAGCGCAGCGAGGAGTCGTCGATTGCGGAACAAGATCGGAGAGTTATTATTAGTGAGTTGTTTGATACTTATGGACTGTTTAATAGCTGTATGTGAACCAAACAATAATAGCATTGAAGGCTGGTTTGTAGATGTTGAAGGTCAAATTTATCCTTTGTCCGCATTTAATTTTCCTATCCTTCATTTCAATCTTACTATTATCGGGAGAATTGGTAAAAGAACCAAGTATTTTTCTCTAGGTGATGATCATTTTATTAATAGGCCTTGTCACGGTTTTCGACGCCATCTTGACAAGTAGGCAAACGTGTGAGAAATCACAGTGTTTGTATGAGAATCTAATGTCGAATAATTGCCGTAAAACGGCTGTTCTGAAAGAAATATCAATTGTAAACTAAAGCTACAAAGCAAAGGATTGTACTAAAAAATTTTGGGGACGTACCTGTGCTCAAGTTTCTTCAGATGCTTGCTTTAGATTTTCCATATATTTGTCTGTAATTTTTCCCGGGACTTTCTTACTGGCAAATGTATAGAAAATTTAAAAACATAGTTCTAGGTCTTCTAGTGCATGGCACGCCCTTAATTTTTTTCAGTAGAATCCTTAGGGGTGAAGCTTTAGTTAACAATTCATATTTCTTTCAGAACAACTGTTTTACGGCAATTATTCGATATTAGATTTTCATACAAACACTGTAATTTCTCACGCGTTTGCCTACTCGGCAAGATGGCATCGAAAACTGTGACAAGGTCTATTGTGATTATCTTTTCTCTTGGTTATGTATAGATATTGTCAGGAGAAACTTCATGTTGATCACTCTTGGGTCAAGAGCTTCCTTAAAATTTGATATCTTGTTTCCCTCTGTATGATATTCTGATTAAGTTTCCTTTTTCATTGAACAATTTAAAGACTTTTCCTCTTAGGTTAACTGTTATCTTCTTAGTGAAAGGTAGTCTCCCAAAGCTGGCTCTACCAGATGGCTGGATAGCACTGAACCATCGTAGTGGTGGAATTGTCTACCTTCATAAACCAACACGAGTGTGTACTTGGTCCCGCCCCTATCACATTGGTGGAGGAAGTGTCAGGGTATTGTGATTCATTATTAATTTTATTACATCATTATTATTATCTTTATCTTTATCATCATCATCATCATCATTTTTATCATTATCATTGTTGTTTTCATTATCATTATCACCATTATAATGTTAATAATATTATCATGATCAACTTTATTTCCATTTTTTAATCCAGACTTCAAGTTGTATTTTTTTACATGCTAGAAACCTCTGATATATTGAAAGGAAACCTTATTAATTACTTAAAATTTTGTTGTTATTTTAAAATAAATTTCATGATTTGAAATATACAGGTAATTTAATTTAAAAAATGTCATTTAAAATTATTCTAGTTATCATTTAAACAAGCTTTAAGGACAGAAAAACATCATGACAACTATGATACGTTTTCCTTTTTGTGAAATATGTGATGTATTTTGCTTGAAGAATTTTATTATTAACCATTTCACTGGTTTTTAGTAAATTGGTTTCTTAGAAAACCATGGACAGCATTTGATTGCTTTCTTAAACCATCGAAGTATGCATTCATAATTTATTACTTTAAGTAACCTTTTTGCTGTATAACCAGTTTTTCCACATTATAGTCCTTAAAGACAGCTTAATATAATTTCACTGTACAGCTGAATGGCTGCTCCATAGTCATAATGAATCTGTTTAAAAGTGATCTTGGGAATCTGTTTTGATCTAATAATATTGAGGTTTAATTATTTCATGTACCAATGATAAAAATAAAATAATTATTAGTGAGAATATTAAACATAAAATTGAATCTATATATATCTTTATGGTCACCCACCTTTCACTTTTCTGCATCTTGCGCTTGCCTTAAAACTGTCCCCGGTTGGCCTTTAATGCCCACAGGAGGCAATTTTTGTCACATGCAAGGAGCTAATATAAAGTGAAGTGGGATGAGTGAGTTATATTAGTGCAGTAAGACAGCTGAAGATAGTTCTGAGACAGGACAGTATAATTTATCATTGCTTCAGCCAAAAGCACTCATGGTTTGCCGGGGCCTTGAAAAGTCCTTGAAAATCGAAAAATTGTGGGATATCCTTAAAAGTCCTTCAATTTTTATCAAAAGTCCTTGAATATTTTTGAAAGCTCCTTGAATAAAAATAACCTTTGTTTCAAAAAAGTGTTTTGTGCAAAAAACCTTGGTGATCAGGTCATTGTTTGATCTACTGTACCAGCAATCCCAGCTTCCTGAGAGGCAGATTAGAGCAAATCCAGGATTAAACTTTTAGTGTGATTGTGTTTATCTTCCAGTAGATTGTCTTAAAAATAACTAATTTTGTGTTATCATGTCTGGATCTCATATTAAGCTCTGGTTACATGTCCCTGTAGTAAAAAACCAGAGCTTAAAATTTGGCTTAACGCTGGGTTAAACCTAACTGTCTTTTGAGGAAAAAGGCCCGGGGTCCAGTTAAGAAGAGGTTTTGGTGTAAAGTTAGTTTGGTTTGCACCTGTAAATTAAGTATTCTCATCATGTGCTGATTTATTAAACACTCTGCAATGTAGGTGTTCTTCTAGACATTTCCTCTTGGGTACTTTGTGAATTCCAGGTACAATAATAACCTCTGGGTGCAATTTCATAGTGAGGTTGTGGCAGGGGGGTTGTGTGAGCCTCCTTCACAGATTGTTAGTGAGACTTCTTCAAGCAAAGCAAAGCAAAGCCTTAAGAATATAATAATGCATAAGACACTAGGAGAGTTGATGTCTGCCATGTTATGACCTGTACAATACATGTACTCTTTGTTTGTTCAACCAACATTGTCTGTAGGTATACTTGCTATTCAGGGGTGATTAGTAGCCCTATTTTAGCTGGCTACTGCATTATAACAACCCTGCCACTTTTAAGTTTGAAAGTGAGTCAAGCAAAACAAATATAGGAGGATTTGCGTGATAAATGATCAGCTACTTTCCCTAAAAGATGAGCTACCTTTTAAAAAACCTTATTGACAACCGTGATGATAATTAGATAAATAACTAAGTACCATCAACATTTCAGAAACATGATGTGCCGTTAGCTTCCATTCCATGCTTTCACCAAAAAAAAGGAATGGCTTTAGAGGAAGCAGAAGCCAAAGGTGGAAATGAAGAGAAAGACAGCTTTCTGTCAAAGCAAGGAGCTTCAATTTTGAATGCACTAAATATGAGCGAGATGAATAGCGATGATGGGACACCAAAGGAGGATGCTGATATTGAGAAAGCACACCTTGTTGAGGGGCAGGAAAGAAATGGACTGGATGTGATCATGAGCCTTGCCAATTCAGATGGTGTGACAGAAAGTAATGAGGTGACTGGTGTGGAGATGGATGATGTGACACAAAAGGATGCTGTGACAAAGAGAAGTGATTTGGAAACACAACACTCACAAGTTGTAGAGGATTGTAGCTCTTCTAAACAGCAGGAAGGTTTGGGAAATGAGACATCTATGAAACCTGAAAAACTCGTTGAAGAGAGCAGTGGACCTCCGTTGGATCTAGTAGATGCTAAAGAGCTTGGATCATATCTTTCAAATTTATGGGAATTTCAACCTCTCACTTCAGACCAAGAAAAGAATGCTGTCAACTTCCAGCCACAAGTTTCTGATGACCTTGAACTGCCAGCTTCTTTAGAATGTCAACCATACGCACTGAAAGGTCCAGACAATTCCAAGCAATCAGGCAAAGACCTATTACTAAATCCGGGAGGCAAAACTCCAGTAGCACTTTTACATGAATACTGTCAACGAACTTTCAAAACTAAACCAGTTTATCTATCCAGTGAATGCGAGAGCGCACAAACACCATTTATGGCTGAGGTTCAGATAGATGGAATCAAGTATGGAATTGGAACAGGGTCAAACAAGAAAGTAGCGAAACAGGTTGCCGCTGAGGCAACACTAGAAGTGTTGATGCCTGGAGTTTTCAACAAAGTGCGTGATTACCAGATATCAAAAGCTGAATTAGAGGTAGGGAAAAATCATAAGAATCATCATTAAAAAAATCTTTTCAGATAGTTTTCTTATCGTTTTATGATAATTTGATTTTTCCTACTTTGATTGACTCTCTTAAGTAACTGGTGTTTCAATTCGTTAAATTCAGTTGTTTAAATCTTTATTTACCATTTTTATTTATACCCACTGTAATAATATCAAGTGAAGGCCTCACAAAACTGGGAGATGAAAAAATCACTACTTAATGTATTAGCCATTTTAGATTTTTTTGTAAGGCACACAAGAAACTTCCAAATGATATTAGAGAGTTTTAGCTTCATGTATATGTTGTGGTTCAATTTTATCCTTGGTTTAAATTTTATTTTCTTTTGTTTCAAACTCATTATCATGCATTACCGTACTCAAAAACAAAGGGAAATAAAATTTAAATGAAGGATAAAATTGAACCAGAACATATACTTCATACGGCAAATGAGAATTTTTACCACATGACTAAGTTCTCCCATTAATTTTAGAACTTTACTGTTCATTATTTCTACACATAAATTAATAGTTTCATGCATCTCTTAACCATAAGAATAATTATTGTTTTGAGCTGTTTTTATTTGCCCATTTTCTATCTTGAGAAATTCTCAACTTGAATCAGATGTTTGCCATTTGCTGTCTACATGAAGTTAAAACTCCCTCATGTTAGCTCAGGGCATCTTTCTTGGTTGCCTCTATATCGTCTACAGGTCTGGTGCATGATGGTTGAATTAAAACCCTTCTATGGTATTTATGCAAGTTGTATATTATTACGTATTAATCCCTTAACTTGATATACATGTATTTGTTTGCTTGTACACTGCACAGTTTTTTGACAAAATAGACATCGGTGATCCCCGGATCCCGGAGTTCTGTTCAAAGACAACACTTCCTAATCCATCACAAATCCTTGACGAATGTTTAAAAAGGTGAGGGCCTGTTGAATATGTTGATGTGTATCTTTTTTTTTAATATGAAGAAATTACAATCAACTTTCTCTAAACAGATGCCTCTATTTGACATACATCCCCCTTATAAGGACGCTTAGAGTCGGTTACTTGAATGATGTCTAATTTACAGCTGTAGCTCATATGGCCTAAGAAATCTTTGGACCTCCAGATTTCTTCCTTAGTTAGTGATTTAATGAAGATAAGTGCCTTTCTAGTCTATGCAATATGCTTTCATGAAGCTGTTCTTTAGATGTATGTGTTGGGAAAGCTCAAAATGTACAATTAGGTCATTTTGTTAGCACTGTCTAAAAACTGTTTAAATGACCAATCCTTTACACTTTTTGGGCAGACACAGAGCTGACTGTATATGCATCCTCAAGATTTTTTGTTTGTCCTCATTCTTGTGTAGATTCTTTTCAACAACCCCTGTATTGAATATAACACATAAGGAATGTTAACATGATAAAATATTGCAAAGGACATTTACAACCAGGCAGCTTCTTACTAAAAAATAGTAATGATATTGTGCCTCTAACTGTTGACTGCTTTATCACATTGTGGCTGGCTGTCACAGATTTTGACAATCTGCTTGTCTCCCTGCCTGCTTGCCTATCTGTCTGTCTTTCTGCCTCTCTCTTTGTCTGTCTGTCTGCCTGTCTGTTTATCTGTCTGTCTGCCTGCCTATCTATCCATCTGTCTGTCGTCTGTCCATCCATCTGCCCGCCTGCCTGCCCATCTGTCTGTCAGCCCGCTTGCCTGCTTGTCTTTCCATGTGTCGGTCCGTCTGTCATCCATCCATCCATCTGCCCTCTAGCCTGAATTTCTTCCGATTACTTCGAGTCGTTATTACTCCCTCAGTAACATCTGAATCGACTGGCCGTTAATGCGGTCCAGTGACGTCACTACTCTTTGATCTTTGCTTTAATTCATGCAAAAAGTAAAACACGATTTTCAAGTGGCAAAACGAGAAATATTGTTTGGAAATGTCTGCATGATACAGAACTGCTTTGTTTTTTCATATTTATTTATTTATTTTTCATAATTATACATAATTATGCGAATGTTTAGACAATCAACCAATCAAAATCACTACCCGGTTTTCGGGTAGTGAGTGACGTCACTGGACGGCATTAACGGCCGGTCGATTCAGACGTTGTTGAGAGGAGAAAACAACTCGAAGCAATGGGATGAATTTCAGGCTATCTGCCCTCCTGGCTGCCTGTTTTTCCATCCATCCACCTGTCTGTCTGTCCGTCCGTCTGTCTGTCGGTCCATCTCTCTCTCTGCAGTCAACTGTTTAACCATAGTCTGGAACACAACTTAGCCATCAACAGGTTCCCTGAATTTGCTCTCTTTTAATTGCAGAAACCAAGGTGTATGTCCCTCTTCTATCAACTTCACAACCGTCTGTGCGCCAGACAGAAGTCTCTCGTATAAAATAACCTGTGGCAAACACGAAGCAATGGTATAACACTCTTTCTCTAATAGGCCATATAATAATAACTAATAATAATAACTTTATTTCTATAGCGCTCTTTTCCTATGTTCAAGGTGCTTTACAGTCAAAGTCAAGGTCTTTACAGTCATATCCCCTCTGTCAGTTTTTAGGATGGAGGATTATCATGTAAGGCTTTTCTGAGAGGAATGCATGCACTAGGAATTTGACATACCAAACACTCACAAAAAGGGAATACGTGCAAAAAAGTCTTGGTCTTTTTTTTAACAAAAGTGCACCCGGAGGCTTCCATCATGAAAGCAATTGACAAACTAAGGGAGGAGGCCCAGGCAAGGGGCAGGAGTGTGGAGAAAAATTTTTCCTCTCCTCTCCCCTTCTCCTCCTTTCTTTTGAACCATCAACCTCTCCCCTTGGAATCATTTTTTTTTTACTTGCGCTAATACTCTGACTCTGTCAGTTTCAACTTCCAAATTGTTCGCACCACAAAATACAATTGCTTTGCGGGCTAAAAAAGTCTAAGTTTTTCATTTTATTTTTTGTCTTAGTTCTTAATGTGTGACATAATTATCTTTTCAGGGTCCTTGTAAAAACAAGCGACTTGGAAAGCAGTTGGCTGCACAACAAATTTTAAAGGTACAACCGTTGTTTTCTTTGACATTCCACTCTCCTTTTATGTGGAGTAGTTGTAGATAAAATCTCTTTGCAGAATAAACCAGTATTCATCTTAGGGTGCTTTCCATTAATTTTGTCAGAACTGACCGGTCAGACTGTTCCCGTTGCGATGATGACTGGTCAGGCAATGGTCAAGCCGGCCAGTTCTGACAAATGGAAAGCGTCCTTAGTTTTGATTCAGAGTTTTCTTTGTTTCCTAACCCCATTTATTCATAGGGAAATCCTGATTTAACCTGAGAATAAATTTTACCTGCAAAAGATACACATCTAACTTTTATAAGTTGACCTGACCATTTTATCAGCGCTTTTGTTCCTGACCCCTTTACAAGTTGATCCTTACAAAACTTCATTACTCTCCATGACAGACTCATACAGTATCAGTGCCAACAGCTTCTGTCTTAAGGTGATGTTACACGGGACTATTTGCAACGACGATTATTGGTGCAACACAGCGTTGCCATGCTGGAACAATGTTGTGACCATTTGAAACAATGTCCCAACAATATTGCAACGCTGTGTTGCGCTAAAAATCATCGTTGTGAATTGTCTCGTGTAACGTCACCTTTAGAGAGAGTTGGCTGTGTATACTTCATTTTGCCAAGTTCAACTTTGCAGCCTCATCTTTCTAACCATCATCATCATCATTATCATCATTATCATCATCATCTTTTTACCTATTATTTACTCAAAGTATTGATGTTGGGTATTCTTTTGTAGAAGCTTCATCCACACCTGGAAAAGTGGGGTGCCTTGATCCGCATCTATTGTGACCGACCTACTGGTGCAATAAAAAAGGTACATACTGATTTTCTTTTGGGAAAAAGGCCTTCTCCCTGCTGCCGCCTCCTCTTCTTCTCGTCCCCTGGAGCAAGAGGGCCCTGGGGACAAAAAGAAGAGAAACTTAGGGATTGAGGTTGGGTTTTTTTTTCTGTTGCTTGACTAAGGGTCTGTTCACATGAAGTGGGGGGAACCCTGGTGGGTGAGGTAATTCGCTTAGGTGGGGTAACCTGCCTGTCCATATAATCTTTTAATTTGATCATGTTTACATGAGAGGCTATATGGACAGGCGAGTTACTCCACCTGAATGGGTTACCTCACTTAACTGGGGTCCCCTGCCACCATGTAAACAGGCCTTTAGTGTCAAAGATTTTGAAGTACACTAGATTTGATTCAATTTTTCTTCTTCTTTTTTTAAGTACAAGAAAGATGATGGTGAATATATCAACGAAAAGGAACTGCGTAGAGGCAGTGCTCAACAGAATCCTAATTTGCTGGAATGCCTTAAAGAGGAAATGAGAAAACTCAATACAGAGGTTTGTTTGTTTGTTCTGGCTTATCGCTTCTCGTAAAAGAAGAAACAGTTTATGCACACAACTGAACTGCATTAAAATAACACGGGAACCTCACATCACACCGGAAATCATTGTGAGAATACTTTCAATTCACAAAAGTAGAGTTATATTATTCCAGGGTTCATCGGAATAAACGAAAAGAAAGGCGAGGGCGTGGAATTAAAGAAAACCCAGGAGTGGTAACACTGTAAACTTTCAATTTCCGATGAAACTAGTTGCTTACTTATCCAGTCTGTAGTCTGTTTATCACAAGCACTTAACTGACGTTTAATTTGTCCAGCGTTTAATGCCTCGGCCTTTCCCCCTTATTTACACTAGATGACTTACCTACCCCACCCCTAGCCTAACATTTTGCCTAAGCGAGAAGTTAGCGTTAACGTTGGGTTAGGGGAGGGGCAGGTGAGGGGTAGTTTCCCGGAGTCCTATAGTGATCCGACGTCTTAAATGTCTAAGACGTTGTATACGTCCTGTAATGTAAATAGGCATATTCAGTAAAGACAACGCAACGTGAAAAAAAAAAACAAAGCGGAAGCGCGCGGAAAGGGCTGAATGCGACTTCGGATACTGAATTTGCTGCTCTGCCATTGGTATATTAGGTTTCTAGATCTGCGCGCGTAGTCGTCAGTGTGGTGACTTTATCTTTGCTAAATCTGCCTGCATGGTACGGCAAATGATGCCATGACTGACCACTTTTTCCTTATATTGTCTCTCTTTTTTTCTTTTGTCTTGCAGAAAAAGAATGGGCAAACAGATGCCAGATATAACTCTTCAGCGCCCGTTTTTACCGTGGATATTTAGAATTTAAAGAAGAATTTTATTCGTTGTATAATTTGATGCTAATGAAATCAATTTTATTTCTCTGGCAAAGCTAAAACATACGTAAATTTATTTTGTGTGGTAAAACATTTTTAAATTTTAAACAGGTCAAAATAACAAAACATTTTATTTATATTTCAGTACAATAAAATTTCAACGCTTTAAAAGCGTTTCTAAAAGCATAAGAAATAGAGACCTTCGTGTCCTGAATAACTGGACTTTTCGATTCTAACCTGTTACAGGCGTTGAGGGACTTGTCAGAAATTAGCAGGGGGGAGGGGGGGTGGAAACAGAGGGAGGGTCACAACTTTTTGAGACTGCAGAAAAGGGAAGGGTCGTGAAAAATGGGCCGTTAAGAGGGGGAGGGTCGTGCAAATATATGTCTGTGATTATGTCGAGGTTCACCCACAGAAGAAAAAAGAAGTTTTTTATTTTGTAAAAAAAAACACCTGGGAGAAATAGGAGAGTCGAGTGATCAGCTGTCAGAATCAGAGTCGGACTTTCTTAATGCTGTCATCTAAAATGTATGTATATGGCATTACAAAGAACAGATTAGAAATATATTTTGAGCTTTCATAATACTGACTCACTCTAGTGTACTGCAAGAACTAGATTTTATCATTTATACAAGAGGGGGAGGGTCAGGATATTTCAGGCCAAGGTCAAGGGGAGGGTTAGAAAATTTCACTCCCATTGCAGGGATGAGTCACCTCATTCCCGCACCCAAATTTAAAATTCCCACCCCTCCTGCCCCCTGCTAATTTGTGACCTGAGTACAGATAGTAGGGACGGCTTGAAGAAAAGTGAGCGGGCAAACACAGCAAGGGGTCAACCTCGCCCTGTGACGAGGTTGGGAGGGGGTGGGGAAGGGAGTGAGGGCAAAGGAGCTTCCCCTCCTCGACCTCCGTTCTTCCACAATTTTTCCTACGCTCATTATTTCGTGCCACTCTCCACCATCTGAACGCCTGGAACAGGCTATTTTGATTTAAAACTCCAAATGGTACAATTTAGTGAATGGTGTATCATACCAATTAGTTTTTATCTTTTTTCCCGTTACAATCAAATTGCCGCACTGAGATGGCCGTAAGATTTGTCAATGCATGTGCATCTGGCGTTTCTTGTATCTATGTTTTATTTAATCGAGATAACCACTCTGTTTTTGCTTGAAAACTCAGGTAGTACAGACTGTAAGTTCCACCGCTTTAAGCGGAAATTAGCAATAACGGTGGGATACTTTCATCCCGGCTGGTGAGTCTGTGTAACCCAAGTTATCTCATTTCGTAAAAGATGAAATAGAAATTAAATACTGGTAACTTACTACTTGGTGTGAAATCTTTAATGGAACGATTTTTGGGCTCGATTTTAGCCTGCGAACAAAGACGTATTCCCGGTTGTCGCTTTTTCTCACCACCCTAAGAGAGAAGCGACGGCCGGAAATAAGTCTGCGTTCGCAGGCTGGCTCGATTTTAGCCCAGGACTAGGCTCCACAGTGGGGTAAAAAGGCAAAAAACGGGGCCAAATAGGAAAAATATCGGCGAGCGAAGCGAGCGGCTCGCCGATTTTTTTCTCTTTCCCCCCACCACCCAATGCGGAGCCGAACATCGGCTGATAAACGAGCTTATTTTTCCGTGAGTATTGTAGTGGTGTTAATTCGGGATAGATCGGGATACTCGTCCCCAGGGCTTTTCCCTTAGAAAACGGGAGCGAAATACGTGGGGACGAGGTTGATGGAATGCCTGGTAGTATTAAACTAAGGTTTATTTCAAATAGTTGTTTTCTTGTTGTTTTTTCATTTTCCATTTTTACAATACAGGGAATGCATCAAAGTCAGAAAAGTCAGACATTCCAACCCTCCCGATTTGTTGTGTTGTCTCCCGCTCTCCTGATTTTTAACAGATTCTCCCGATTTATCAAGAAATTCTGAAAAGAAGGGAAAAAATTGACTAATCTTTAGTATTTTTTTTGCGATCTGAGGGTAAAACGTTACATATTACACTTTCCTCTCGTACAATGAGTTACAGAACAACTCAGAAATGATGTCAAAACGCACTTGAGAGAACCTAAATTTGCAAATTTCTAGGGAAACATGCCCCAGCCCCCCTTAGAGGCTCATGCCTTCGGCGCTCGTATAAACTTCTTCAAAGCTAAAATGAGTCTCTCTATTTTCCTTTAGAAGGGGTTGGAATGTCTGAAAAACCCGCTGAAAAGTTTACAATAGAGAGATTTAACGGCAAACGTAAAGGGTAAAGGTGACCCTTTAACATCACTCTTATATCACATGTTCCCCACATAGGATTTCTGCATTATTCAACTGAGATTTTTATTGTTACAGAGAAGTTAGTTTGAAAATCAGAGGTTTTAAAATACGATTCTGCTTTGCATCTAGCAATTTTGCTGTTTAAACCAATCAAAATGTCAATAGAGTGTACCCATCCTATTTACAGGTCAAGTTACGTGTTATGCAGAGTTGAACACGTGACTTGAATTTTTCCAGCCATTCGCAGCCACTCGCTGATTTTTGACTTGTAATAAGCACTTGAATTTTCACGTTGACTACTCTTACAAAGACGTAAGTAAATTTTCTCTATATTTTCTTTACTTTTACTTTAAGATATGTTGCCAATTAAAATGCCTACCATTACAGAATAAACTAGCCTTAAAAATTACTAAATTTTAAGGGCTAAAATGTCATTTGAAATAGCCGGAAAACAATTGAACTTCCGTTCTCAGCTGATTTAGAGTTCGATGCCAAAAAAATAGAATCAAAAGCTGGAATCATTTTGTAAATCGTCAAAACTACAAAAATATTTTAACATCTGACAGCGGTTACGCTTATTTAAGCACTGGCAGATCACACTCTACTAGAATTTCATGAAAGGTCACCGAGAATTTTTTTAAAACTATCTTGAACATCTTGCGGACGACTAGTACTAGTGATACAGCAGGATAGATTCCCTTTACGGTCTTCAGAGACGTTTTGCATGGACTCAAAAGACCTTTTGTGGATGACTGTCGAAAGTTTCTTTACTTGTTTCGATCTTGTCACTATCTTTGTTCGGGTCTTGTTTTCGATCTTGCCTGGTGTCCCTGGACGGCGTTTTCATAGGCCGTTTCGATGACGTATCCAAGCGATCCTTTTGGACCACGTGATCCGAAAAGAACCAATACAACGCATGGGAAAACGAAACCTAGGGACTGCCATGTACCTAGACGTCTCCTTTTCGATGTGCTGATTTGCGCGCAATGGACAGTGGGAAGGAGAAAGCAGAATTAACCTTCCGGTGATCCCTCGCCCTTCTTCTCTTGTCTCTTGCGACCACCACTGTTCCCGACCAAAGTGCAAAACGAAGCGCCTTAAGAGGAGGCAGGCCTAGGTATTAGGCTAGTTTGGGTCCACAGAGGTAGAAAAACCGAGCTCAAGAGGAGTTTTACTGATTTTTCTAACAGTGGGAACGCCTACTACTCTGTTACCATGACAACAATAGAGTACGCTTCGCAGGCCCCTATTGAACCCTTCCATGTACCACATGTAAAGCAGCGGGTCAGCGGCTGCGTTGAGAAGAACTAACAAAACAGTGATGATATAAGCCGTTGAACCGTAGTAAAATCCGGAAACGCAAAAAATCAGCAGATACAGGACATAATTCGGCGACCAGCACAAAGTGTGCACAAGTGTTATGACAATCAACATGAATGTGACTCGCTTTCGAGCCTTCAGCCTTGCGTATTGGACCAAATTTGTGACCTGCTCGTGGTTGTTCCAAAGTTTATGAATGACCCTCGAATATAAAAGTGTCATGGATATGATAGGAACCAAGCAATTCACCGCGAATACAAAGGCAACGTGACCTCGCTTGGGGTACCACTCCGCCCATTCCTCGATACAGAAATCTTTGCTTGGGCTGTAAACAATCGCGGACATACTTGGCACTGTTAATAAGCAAGCGAAGACCCAAGATATGACCATAATCCATAAGACGTGTTTATTCTTCAAGCGGAGTCTTCGCTTTAGTGGATGGACCACCGCGAAATACCGCGCAGTAGCAATAGCTATGAGTAATATCCCGGATGAAGCGGCGCTCAGCCAAATAAACACACCACCTGTTATGAACTTGCATAGATAGTTCCCGGATGTACCTTTAATGTGAAGAAAAAATGATATGTTTTTAGGAAATAAATGAATTTAGCAGAGGATTGGAAAAATACCGGTAGCATTGGAGTCTCGCCTACTTTCGCTTTTCGGGTACACAGGAGAGTGCAGAGGTTTTAGATCACAATTATGCGGTATGTTTCAGCTGAAATACCACTGATTAGCCTCTCTCGCAGACGTTCTTACTGCGTGTTTTCGACTTGTTAAGCGCTTAAAAAACATGGTTCGAGTTATCGAGGGTAGAATTATATAGAATGATCCGGAAGGGAAACAAAAATTTCTCTGAGTTGGCGCGAGGTTCGAGTTATCGAGGATTCGAGTTATCGAGAGTCGACTGTATAGGACTTCCGTTAGTGTTGGAGATATGAAGATAACTGCAGGGAAATTTTAGTTCGCTAGCCACTTATTTAATGTAGGGTGAGCTCAGTTTATTGTCATACTAACTCTCCCTTGCCAACCGAGCTTTTTCACCGTTCTCCACTCTCTTTCTCTCTTCCCTTTCTCCAGCATCAACATGTTTTATATTTAACTGAGACACCAAAATAAAAGAACCTCACACGACAAGAGAAGAAAACACCCTCCAATGACCTTTACGGGTCAATTTAAGTTTCTGGGAAACTTCCCACCTACCCCTCCCCTTACTCAACGTTAACATTTGTGTCTCACTAGGGGCAAAATTTTGGGTTAGGGGAGGGGTAGGTGATCCATCTATTCTGAGCTTACCTGTGGGATGTTCAAATGTATGATGAAACACGTGTCTAGGCAACATAAATACGCCAATCAGAATGTCAGCTACAGCGAGGTTCACCAGGAGATAGTTCATTGGCCTCCGCATCTGCTTCCTGCGATAAACTATCAGGCAAACCAACATATTCCCGGTCACGTCAATCAAAATCAGCACGAAGAAGAGCACTGACAGAAGGATGGCGGGAACGGAAGCCATTCTAATAACAATAAACAGGAAATTAGCCATTTCCGAGTTCCCCGAGCCTCTGTAGCAAAACCAGGTTAAGTGCTCAGCCTTTGATATGGAAATGATTTTTCATTACAGTGTGACCGTAAAACTATTTTCACCTTTTTCCCCTTAATAATAATCATAGTCATCATCATCATGGCGGGTCTGCTATCTGCCTTTGATATCGAAATGATTTTTCATTCTTATGTAAATAAAACTCATCTTCACAAGAAAGGTTGTGCACTTAGCCTCATTTTGAAAGTGACGGTTTTTGGAACTCGGAAATGGCCTATTAGTAATGTGCCCGGTAAATCAGTGATTAGCAAAGTCTTAGAAACAGTCATCGCAAAGACATCATTCCGTTGCCCTTTGACTTGACTAGGGTTACGCAGTCTCTGGTAACGAGACTCCCGTTTCATCAAAGGGCCTCTTTCCCAGTTCTGCTGCGGCTGTAAATAGCCACTTTCTCCGCACTATTTGGGTTGTTTCTTCCCTGTTGGTATTCGTTGAGATTTTCATTACAGCGTGACCGTAAACCTATTTCCACCTTTCCCCCATAATAATAATAATCACCATCACAATCATCATCATCATCATCATCATCATCATGACAACAAGAAGGAAGAAGGACACTAGAGACCCAAGGCTGCAGGATATAGGTCGATATAGCCAGGATCCTCTGGGCTCCTGATAAAGCTTGAAACTTTGAAGAGACAAGGCCACGTATACAAACTTGTGGTATGTGACATGAACTTAATGATAATGAATGAAGGATATTAGAGTGCCAGTATGAAATTCAAACCTTTCCCATGCGCAGTACGAGCAAAAGCTTATGCAAATTATGGAATAGTGAAATGCCCAAAAAATCGCTAGGACTGTGTCAGACTTTAAGCGTGCCGTGTTACAGGTGTACTGTCGCAATTTGTAATAATCATCGCACTTTGTAATACCTGTCGCAATTTGTAATAAATCCATCGCACTTTGTAATACCTGTCGCAATTTGTAATAAACCGTGTCGCACCTTGTAATAAAAAAGGTGTCGCATTTTGTAATAACAGTCCATCGCACTTTGTAATAAACTAAGCTGTCGCAATTTGTAATAATTCCATCGCACTTTGTAATAATTTTTCTGAGAGTGATTCAACTTACTTCGTCAACATTAATATAATGCCAAAATATGCATGGTACTTCATAAACAAAGATGATGACGTCCGCTAGCATGTAACATGTCCGTAACATTTTCTTTGGTCAAACATGCATGTCTTCCGCTATAAATTTTTCTGCCTTGATTAATCACGTGACTAACTAGAAACGCTTTTATGAAAGACATGAAACTGCCTGTGACATATCACCAAAAAGATATGAATCACGTTTAAATTCAAAAATATTTAAATAAGAAAGGCAACATTTAACAACAGAAAATTCATGAATAACCTGGCATTCGTCGTCCAAATCCATGTTTGCTAGCCACGTGACACGTGAAGTCTTCGGCGGGGGGGGGGGGGGGGGGGGGGGCGGATAATCCCATATATGGATGGGCTAGATAGGTAAGTACCGCCTGATAGGGTATGGTTTTTGAGGATCTCGAGCCTTTAATAGGGTATCATTTTTTACGTTGTTGGCCTTGTGTCTTTGGTTTGATCCTTAGATAAGGTAACTCAAGTAGTAATGGATGGTTTATTCCATCCTTTTCATTTTGTAGAAAAACACTAATCCAGAACACGCTCGGAAGAATTGCAAGGTCTTACGAGTTGTATATACGCAGGCAAGGATAATTTTTTACCATCCCCATGGTATTTGCTTTAGAGGACTCCTTACAGAAAACAATTGTTTTAAGATGGAATGAGTACCCCTTTTGTTCCTATATGAGACCAAATCAAGTGAGAATAATGGACCAAATGCCCAGCCGGCTCAGTGTAAGACCCCAATTGAGTGTTATAAAAACAGGTACATACGAAGGTATTGGCCAGCAACTAATTGGATTTTGTGGTTAGGTTTCTGTTGTGGTTCGAAGGTTTGCCACTGGTGACGTTTTTTTTTTATTTGCAGTAAACATTTTGAATCTTTCCAGGCCTCGTTTGATTAAGTTGGAAGCCACTATTACTTCTTTAAGATTGCTCGTTAGACAAGAACGGTGTACCACGTGTTGTGTCAACCTGTTATAAGATCTAACAAGGAAAGCTTGAACTCTCCTGGTGTCCTTATTCGAATGATGTAGGATGGATGTTACGATTAGCGGAAATTAAATGCTTTTTAAGAAAGGCTTGTTTGTGTCTAGTGTGTCTAGCTCTGTCTAGATCCTCTACTCTGGCAATGCTCTGTCCAGAGGCACATCTCCGTATTGGCCATATAAGGAAGTACACCCGCCGGGTAACCATTGAATGCAAGCCACCTAGTACAATAGCAAGGTTCAAGAATACAGCATTTCGTAAGTCAGATAACTAATCAACATTAATCTAAAAAAATGTTTAGGACTGTGAATAAAGTTAAATGTTTGAATGTGCGGAGATTTTACGTGCTAGCAGATGTCATCTCCGTCTTTGTTTATGAAGTACCATGCATATTTTGGCGTTATATTAATGTTGAAGAAGTAAGTTTAATTACTCTCAAAAAGTTATTACAGAGTGCGATGGAATTATTACAAATTGCGACAGCTTAGTTTATTACAAAGTGCGATGGACAGTTGTCGTTACAAATTGCGACAGCTTTTTTATTACAAAGTGCGACACGGTTTATTACAAACTGCGACAGGTATTACAAAGTGCGATGGATTTATTACAAATCGCGACAGGTATTACAAAGTGCGATGAGTATTACAAATTGCGACAGTACCGTGCCTGGTTTTGTAGCTAATGTAAGTTTGGCTCAGGCTTAGAATTACAGTAATGCTATTAGTTGGGCACTAGACTTTTAAAAGTCACCGATCATTAAGAAAACTGTAGATCCTCAGGGTCAAATGAGACTTAAAATGTCCTAGAACCGTTTTTAAAACGTGTCGTGGATCATCAGAACTGGTTGTCGCGAATTTCTTTGCTGAAAGAAGTCGACTTGTGTGAGCAATCCTAATTATCAGAAAACTGTTCAAGTAAAGAGAATCAAGACCGATCTACAAACAAACGCAGTTGTTAGACTTGTTATGACTTGCGTATTTGCAGAATGAATTTTATGACCTTCAATTAAAAAAATTTGGCAGTAGAAACCCCACCCAAGATTCTCCGCAGTTTGTGTTGTACATACTATGAAGCGCACGTTACATATCCTGTATAATAAAGATAAAATAATTTGCGAAGCGTTTTCAGTCAGAGCTGTATCTGAAGAAAGGGACCCAAAAAGCTGGCAAAAAGATTGGCCTTTTTGCATTTTATGTTTACTCAGATTTCAAGCTGCTAATACCTTATACACCGAAAATCCCTGTGGTGAATAGAAATTTCCATTGTAAGAAAAAAAATAAAACAGAAAAATACATGGAGTTGATGATTATTGTGTATCTTAAAACTTTGTTTTTAAGCGTGGATAACATGACACTCGGAAGCATAAATTCGGATAAGATTGATTGCTGCGAGTATTAAATTCGCACGAAATCAAACTCGCGGAGAATGAAAAGTGCGAAAAGACCAACCGAAAAAGAAAAATACATATCGTTTTCTCTGAGCGCTTCCTCAAGAAATGTCAATTCTACGAGCGCTAAAAGGAACGTAAATAACTGAGCATTTATATTTCAGGCACAAGCTATATCATCAAATACAAAATGTAATATGTATCCTTAAATACATTTGAGTTGTGTGGACCTTAACTAAAAATTCGCACCTCAGTTATAAGGTTATTATTTTTAAATCATCAAACATACAAGTAGATCACAGTTTCTCCCATACTTATCATACAGAAACCGATTTTCGCATACTATCTTACCTGGACTTATGTCAACCAGTCTCTTCTATGTGTTTAGTTCTTCGTGAAGTTGTAACTATGCTTATTGCCGAGGTTTGCCGTGAGATCTAAAGCTAAAAAAAGTAAATATAAAATTATTCGAGAGCTGGTTGGTCCTTGAATCTACGTGGTCTGATTGGCTGGCAGCTCGAGATTGCGAAAGACACTCTAAGGCTCCGATAATAATTGCAAGAGATCTCGCCATATTTGACGTTAATTCAATTAAGGAGGAAGTGAACTTAAAAGTAGAACAAATTTATTTGCACTATTTCCGCCCGTCTAAAGAAGACTACACTATTATCGGCCGATTGAAAGCAAACAGTGGGCAGAAGTGTTGTTTCTTATTGTAAATCTCTGAATAGGCAATTTTTCGTCCGTGAGATTATAACTACAATGGAACCTAGATATAACGAAGTGCCGAGGGACTGGCAAAATTTTTTCGCTGTAACGAGGTTTTATTATATCGAGGTTCTTTTCCATATATTTTATAGACTGCGAGCAGTCTACCTTTTTCTTTAGGCTCTAGTTGTTCAAAAATTGGAGAGTGCCATCCACTGGATAAATCACTATCAAGAGGATAATTGAAGGAATTGTAAAACAATCCTTTATTTAGCTGACATCTAGCTCCATTAAGCGGACGCTATCGAGGGTACTGTGAGTGTTCGCTTGCCACAGGTTTTAAAGGTTTTTTTTTTAGTTACGGACGGCAACCAGAAGTGAAATTGTTGCATTCTTGACTAGTGGTTCTGCTTAAATGTTTGGGTAAACATCTCTATAGGAGTAAAAACTCGAAGCAATACAATGTGGTAGCATTACGGCATATTAAGGAAAGGCCTCGTTTCGAGGAGTTGTCCGGTCCCGTTCGCTCAAAATCGCCCGTGCTTAATTAAGTTCCTTATTTAATTAGGAGACTAACGTCGACTCTTGTACGTTATGTCAGCAATCTGTAAATGCGGAAAATTAATGTTTAACACCGCTGTATTAAGTTGACTAAGTTGAAGAGGCTTGAGTATTGTCTGGATCTACTGCTGACATTATATATTATGGAGAAATGACAGTTATTTACACTTTTCAATAAACATAAACAAACGCTTGGAAATTTGTTGAGTTTTTCAACCTTAATAATTACAGGGTCTTTAGGGTCATTGTCTATAAGCCAAGGATTCTGGGTTTAACTTGTCTGCGTCAACAATAATGGCAGCGCAGTTAACTTGGGGATTGCAAAAATCGATCTTCTCGTTTTTCAGTCCGCTATTCACTATTTTTCTCATAGACCATAATGCATCCTGTTTATCCCCCAAAGTTTTGCATAACCATTGTCTTCGACTTCTCTTGAGACAACTGTAATACCCAGGAGAGATTGGAAACAATGGTTATGCAATTGGGGGGAGGGGTGGGGGTAAACAAGGTGCATTATGGTCTATGTGAAAATAGTAAATATAGAAAAACGAGAAGATCCTGTGGACGAAGTTAGAAAAGATTCACAACCAAGTTCAAAGTTTAAAACAAGCTCACTTTTTCAAAAGATTATCGTATTTAAAAGTTACAGAAAAATGTGGTTCGCCGGCGCCAGCATGACTCTTTAACCCTCTCAAATGTTGTGCCGCTGCAAGTCTACCTCTCTCGCAGCGCCCCTTGAGGTTATAGTGCGTTACAAAATTGTACACTTGTAGAGATTATCATGGGCTGTCAGGCTAGGGACCTGTGACGTCACTAGAATGGCCACCAATTTAGGTTTTTACTGGTTATTCGGTTGTTTGTGCAAAAACCTGGCATTTTTCCTTGAGAATGGTGAGACAGTGCTACTCATGAAGTCATGTCGAAACCAAAACTTGCCAAAATGTGGAATAAACAAATAACAACTTATTTCTGGCTAAAAATCTTTTTCTTTTTTAACAACAAACTATTGTCTTTCTTAGCTTCGACGAGCAAAATACCACAGAATAGGTTTAAAATGGCTTTTGAAGAAAGCATTTCGTGTGATACATAATTAAGGTTTGAAGTATCCTGGAGGGGCTAGTTACCATGACAACACATGCTCTTTTTACAGTTAATCCAGGATTAGAAATAACAGGGTTCGAGAAAGTAGGCTCTGAAATTTAAATCGTCTGGACACTGTCTAAGAAAAGAATCTTGAAATTAAAAGCTCTGGAAAATAAAAAAAGGTTCGAGAAAAGTATGACTTAT